>NC_133325.1:369850711-370150711 GCF_042186555.1 Aquarana catesbeiana
ACTGAAGAAATTACACTTTGCTACAATGTAAAGTAGTGAGTGTACAGCTTGTATAACAGTGTAAATTTGCTGTCCCCTTAAAATAACTCAACACACAGCCATTAATGCCTAAACTGCTGGCAACAAAAGTTAGTACACCCCTACGTGAAAATGTCCAAATTGGGCCCAATTAGCCATTTTCCCTCCCAAGTGTCATGTGACTTGTTAGTGTTACAAAGATTCAGGCGTGAATGAGGAGCAGTTGTGTTAAATTTCTCACTCACTCATACTGGTCACTGGACATTCAGCACCTCATGGCAAAGAACTCTCTGAGGATCTGAAAATGTATTTGTTTTTTGCTCTACATAAAGATGGCCTAGGCTATAAGAAGATTGCCAAGACCCTAAAACTGAGCTGCAGCATGGTGGTCAAGACCATACAGCGGTTTAACAGGACAGGTTCCACTCAGAACAGTCCTCGCTATGGTCAACCAAAGTAGTTAAGTGCACAGGCTCAGCGTCATATCCAGAGGTAGTGGAGTGCTGCCAGCATTGCTGCAGAGGTTGAAGGGGTGGGGGGTCAGCCTGTTAGTGCTCAGACCATACGCCACACACTGCATCAAATTGGTCTGCATGGCTGTTGTCCCAGAAGGAAGCCTCTTGTAAAGATGATGCACAAGAAAGCCCACAAACAGTTTGTTGAAGACAAGCAGAGTAAGGACATTGATTACTGGAGCAATGTTCTGTGGTCTGATGAGACCAAGATAAACTTATTTGGTTCAGATGGTGTCAAGCGTGTGTGGTGGCAACCAGGTGAGGAGTACAAAGACAAGTGTGTTTTGCATACAGTCAAGCATGGAGATGGGAGTGTCATGGTGTGCTGCATAAGTGCTGCTGGGACTGGGGAGCTACAGTTCATTGAGGGAACCATGAATGCCAACATGTACTGTGACATACTGAAGCAGAGCATGATCCCCTCCCTTCGAGAGACTGGGCCGCAGGGCAATATTCCAGCATGATAATGACCCCAAACACACCTCCAAGATGACCACTGCCTTGCTAAAGAAGCTGAGGGTAAAGGTGATGGACTGGCCAAGCATGTCTCAAGACCTAAACCCTATTGAGCATCTGTGGGGCATCCTCAAATGGAAGGTGAAGGAGTGCAAGGTCTCTAACATTCCCCAGCTCTGTGATGTCATCATGGAAGAGTGGAAGAGGACACCAGTGGCAACCTGTAAAGCTCTGGTGAACTCCATGCCTAAGACGGTTAAGGTTGTGCTGGAAAATAATGGTGGCCACACAAAATATTGACACTTTGGGTCTAATTTGGACCTTTTCACTTAGGGGTGTACTCGCTTTTGTTGCCAGCGGTTTAGACATTAATGGCTGTGTGTAGAGTTATTTTGAGGGCACAACAAATTTACACTGTTATACAAGCTGTACACTCTCTACCTTACATTGTAGCAAAGTGTAATTTCTTTAGTGTTATCACATGAAAAGATATAGTAATATATTTACAAAAATGTGAGGGGTGCACTCACTTTTGTGCGATACTGTATGTTCTTTCTCCACACAGGTGACACTGTTGTGATTCCTTTGGGATCTTACCTTTGGAGCCTTGCTTGACAACCTCTGCAGTTGTGACGTTTTTCTTGTGGCACCTTGGTCTCTGCATTAGGGAAGACATCTGGAAGGCGACCGTGGATATCTTGTTTTTAAAATAGAGTGATTGTGTGATTGTGTTTATATTATGGGTACCAATTCATATGTAAAGTGATACTAAAGGATCGTTTTTTATTTTTTTTAAATAACAAACATTTCATACTTACCTCCACTATGCAGCTCGTTTTGTACAGAGTGGCCCCGAACATTTATTTCTGGGGTCCCTTGGCGGCTCTTGCGGCTCCTCCCTGCATTAAATAAACCCCTTGGAGAAGAGTTTTCCTGGGGGGGTTACCTTGCGAACGGGCTCCCGAGTCCAGCATTCGGTGTCCATAGAGGCTGAATGCCGGACTCGGCCCTGCCCCCGACGCCCGCATCATTGGATTTGATTGACAGCAGCGGGAGCCAATGGCTGCGCTGCTACCAATCTATCCTTTTCAAATAATTTATTGAGAATACAACAATACAATTTTACAGTACTGGTTTTAAATTTATGTAAGGTTACAAAATATGAGGAAAAGGAACTTCTCAATAATAACTTAGAATAATAATACTTAAGTTATCTTGTAGAAATCAGTAAGAAAATCTATTATCCAGTGTACATATCCTGAATTATATGGTTATAATAATTAATAGAGCTTTTGTAATTGGAAAAATAAATAAGTAAGTAGATAAATATATATAAAAAAAAAAATACAATATGTCACAATAGTGAGACATAAAATGCAACTAAATTAGATAAATTGGGTATTAATGAGATGACCTAGAGAGACACCCAAACAACCAGGGCCAAGGTCCGGCTATTTGGGCTACCAATCTATCCAATCAAGAGTGGGGAACTCATGGAGAGAGGGACAGTGGGGATGCGCCGATGGAAATGCGGGGCTCAGGTAAGTAAAACGGGGGGCTGGGGGGGGCGGAGACTGCAAGGTGTTTTTTCACCTTAATGCATAGGATGCATTAAGGTGAAAAAACATGAGCCTTTACAACCCCTTTAAGCACCTCTGAAGAAGATACTTAAAATCCTATCTCGAAACATGTCAGCGCCTACTTAATTTGGGTTTCCTATCTGAACCTGTATTATTGTGAGATGTTTTATGTATAGCCGCCATTCATGTACTGCTACTGTTTTTAATTAACTTTTGTATAAATAACGTTTTTTTTTTATCCATGAAATAGTTTTTTGAGCCTGCGCCTCCATAGTCCCACTCTAAAATGGTTTCCAGCATCACCCCCCCCCAGTCGGTCGGTTACCAGCCCGCACTTACCCCATCTATGGTGCGGGCAGCGCTTCCTTTCGTGTGACAGGCGGAGGCTTCCCTGTGCCTCCTCCTCGGCATCACGGCGGCCGTATGTCTCCTTCCTCCTTTTTCCTCCTCCTCCTAGGCCAATAGGATCACTTGTCCTTTCCGCCAATTGGGAAACGGGTCTCAGGACCTACTTCCTGATTGGCTGGGAGGAGAATCAGTGTGACAATAGCAAATATTCATTCGCTATTGTCACACAACTGGGTGCGCCCAGAGCCCACCCTTTTTTGAAGCCTAACAAAGCCTCTGGCTCTAATTACGTGCTTAAAAATAAAAAACCACATTGGAATCCATGCGCCCAGTGCCCCACATGTAGATTAGGGGGCCGGACGCATTGATGGGGGGGGTGCCCCTCCCCTGCATTACGGGCCACCACTTTCGGCTATAGCGCAGTCAGCAAGTGGTTAAAAAAACAGTTGTAAGAGGCTAGTGTGAATGTGGCCTTAGTGCTTATAAAGTTTTATCAAGCAAATGTTCAGTGTTTGTGGCATGTTTGTTTAAAAAAAAAAAACTTGTCTTAAGTGGGGAAGAGCTAAACCTACCTAGGTTTGGTTCTTTGGACATTCACAGAACTGCTTCAAAGTTTAGACATCAATCCAAACTCCATTGAAATGAATTAAAACCAAACCTTAAAAATCAGTCGTGACAATTTTCCAGGTTGTTATGCTAGGGATTGTCAAATAAAGGGCATGGGGAGCTGAGCATTACCAGAAGGGCTAAAAAAAAAAAAATTATAATTAATGTTCAATGGGAAGAAGGTCTATTAAGGAGTCTTAAAAGACAACATTGAAAACATAAAAATAAAAAAAAGCCTTTCCATATGTGTAGGTTAAGCCTCTATTCCTCTGGATGTAAAGAGTGCCCCCTTGTGCTTTGTATTGACCTTAAACTGGATAACTTTGCACCAATATCACTGTATAGACCATTTATATATGTACATGGTAATTATGCACCTCCTTAATCTCTTCTTCTCAAGAGAGAATACGTTTAGTTCCTCTAATCTTTTCTCATAGCTGAGAAAAGATTATTGTCTTCATCATAACAAGGGAAAAACACAAAATATCACTTAAAATTGAGTGCATAAAAATACAAAATGATAAAAAATATATATAGAGAGAGAGAGAGAAAGTCTGCAGAAGTCCAAGGAACCCCATCCAATAAGTGATTAATAGTGAATTAGGTAACATTGGATGAAAATTATGAGATTTCAGACTCGAGAATGCCGGCTTCACTGTGAAAAGAGAGCAAAAAACGTTTTTCTAGAGAATACAGGTCCAGACCTCAACTGGTCTGGACCTGCGTTAGTCACAAACTCCTACCCCAGGCAAACAGGAAAAGTATGACTCTGGTGCTGGGCAACAAAACCACACATACAGTCTCCTGTGAATAAAAACAGCCACTGCAAAATGGGAACGGCTGTCCGCACTCCCCTGATCCGGGGCCGAGTTGCAGGTATTGGGGGAAGGTGAATACCCCTATGCCCCGTTGCCAGCACTTCAGCTGGTAGGGAACGTAGGCTGGTAGTACTAAGCCATTGGAGAGGAAAAGATACTTGCTTTTCTCTTGGTGTAGTTACCAGCCACTGGAGAGGTATCTTGCGGGGACTATTTCCTGGAATCTCCCTGTCTCTTTTTATGATGCTGGGCAGAGACCAACAGCACTCTGCCCCATAGCCAGAGCTTCTTCTGGGGAGATCTACACTGTGGTAGTGTCTAATTGCTGGGGAGGGAGAATGGCTTTCTCTACTCCTGGTGTGTATATCTGCAGCTGGAGAAACAGCTCACGAAGATCATCTCTCTGACTCTCCGGATCCAACTCTGAGGGTGGGCAGAGGCCAGCGGCACTCTGCCCCATAGCCAGCGCTTCTGCTGGAGGGATGAACACTGGGGTAGTGTCTAATTGCTGGGGAGGGAGAACGGCTTTCTCCACTCCCGGTGGGGATATCTGCTGCTGGGGAAACAGCTCACGGAGATCATCTCTCGGACTGTCTGGATCCAACTCTGAGGGTGGGCAGAAGCCAGTGGCTCTCTGCCCCAAAGCCAGCATTTCTGCTGGGGGGGATGAACAATAGGGTAGTGTCTAATTGCTGGGGAGGGAGAATAGCTTTCTCCACTCTCAGTGGGAATATCTGCTGCTGGGGAATCCTCTCACGGAGATCATCTCTTGGACTCTCCAGATCCAACTCTGAAGGGGGGCAGAGGCTAGCGGCGCTCTGCCTTGTAGCCAGCGCTTCTGCTGGGGGGATTAACACTGGGATAGTGTCTAATTGCTGGGGAGGGAGAATGGCTTTCTCCACTCCCAGTGGGGATATCTGTGTCAGGGCTGGCTCAGCCCTTCCTTCTCTGAGCTGGCTGCTCAGCTGTCGGCTAATTGCCAGCTCTCATCTCTCTCCACAGTTAACCAGCTGTTGTGGATCTGCTCGTCAGTCCCGCCTACTTAAAGATCTCCAGCTCCCTTCATTCCTGCCTTCGCCTTGGTCACATCACAAGAAACCATCTCCTGCGTTTCTGTTTAAAGACTGGTTTTGCTGACATCCCTTCTGGCTCCTTATCCTGCTTGCTGTTCCTCTACTTGGATCCTTGACTTCTGGCCTGGCTGATTACCCGATCTGGTTACTGAAATCTGGCTTGGCTGATTACTGAACTCTGGCTTGGCTGACTATCCGATCCGGTTACTGGACTCTGGCTATGCTTTGACTACGCTTACTCTATTTACCTTTTTATTTTTATTAATAAACAAGTGTGATTTTACTGTACTTCTGTCTCGGTCTGGTTCATGGTTTCTGACATTAGGCAAAGGCCAGGAATTCAGAAGATGCAGTCAATCTACTTGTTGGTAATATTTTTTCCAGATTGGATGAGCAAGATCACCACATAGATCAGTTTGCCATGGCGTTACAAATGCTCCTGAGTCACATGGCTCACCTGGAATCCCCCACTGTGGCTGCTCTGGTACAACCTGAGTTGCAGGCCATCCCTGCTGCTGCTCCAGTGCAGGCACCCGCCTTGAGTATTACCTCTATAAGAGGTATGTGTGGTTCCGCCCCGCTTCCCCAGCGATTTGGGGGTGATCCAGTTCAATGCAGAGGGTTTCTCAACCAAGTTGAGATATACTTTGAGATGCTGCGCCAAGCATTTCCCACGGACAGAAGCAAAGTAGGGTTCGTGATATCTTTGCTTTCTGAGAGAGCCTTGGCCTGGGCTAACACTCTATGGGAGACGCAAAAACCTGTTGTCTTGAGTTACCCTGAGTTTGTGGCCTCCTTTAAAAGGGTATTTGACGTTCCCACACACTCCGCTTCTACTGCCAAGTGCCTCATGTCCATCAAACAGAGTATGAGAACTGTTGCAGACTACGCCATTGAGTTCCATACTCTGGCAGCCGAGGTTGCTTGAAACAATGAGGCCCTCGTGGCTGCTTTTTCTCATGGTCTTTAAGATTCCATCAAGGATGAGATAGCAGCCTGAGATATACCCACTGAGCTGGAGAGCTTGATCTCGTTTGCCATCCTTATTGACTCCAAACTCAGAGAAAGACTTTCTTTTAAGGAGCGCTTGTGGAAGCCTCCTGTACGTTTGCCTCCGAGCTCTACAGTCCCACCCGTGCCTCCCTCACCTCTCATGCCTCCTGGAGCCGAGTCGGTCAGTGAAGATGAACCCTTGCACTTTAGGAGGAGGGAGAGATTGTGCCTTTATTGTGGCCAGGCAGGTCACTTTTTGAAGTCTTGTCCTACCCGTCTTGGGAACACCTGAACCTTGAGGTCCTGTCATGGACAGACCTTAGGTGATGTTGTGTCATCCCCAGTTATCCAGAAGGATAAGCCCCTGGTTTCGGTCAGCCTTTATTGGGCTGCAGGCCTGTTCATTGATGCTGCCTTTGTATCAAAGCACTCGATTCCACTGCAGCTGCGTGACACTCCACTTGCCATTGAGGCTCTTGACGGGAGACCTCTACAGCCTGCCCATGTGACTCATGAGACGGTTCCATTGTCCATGGCCGTAGGGGCTCTTCACCATGAGATAATCCAATTTCAAGTGATTTCCTCTCCTAAGTTTCTGCTGGTTATTGGTTATCCTTGATTACAGAGAAGCGGAAATATTAAACAGAAAGTAATTTGTCCTCTGAACTAAGCAGTCTCAGTGTGAGCTTACTTGAAGCATGCATGCTTTTGTATTCAACAATCTGATTGGGGGTAGATATAATAATTTCGGAACTTTTGTTCTGAATCCAAAACATTTTGGCACCCAACATGGGGCTTGAGGCTAGGATCCCAAGGGATAGCCGATCCAGAAGGGACCGGGACAAGCCAACACGAAGAGACAGGATATGGAGACTGATCACCTCTAAAAATGGTAAGACACTTTTGATAACTCGTATATCTAGTCTACTGTTTATCCTGTACCCATGACTGGTCAACCCCTGTGCCCATATCGGCTTCCTGCGGCCCTCAAAGACAGGTATTTATCTTGCCTCGAGTCTGTTGATAAATTTAGGAACCTGCAATTATATCTACCGCCTGTTTTGTTCTTTTCTGTTGATCGATCTTGTGTTTTGTGGTGGCTGTTGGGAATGAGGGATTGCTTATATAGTCACAGATGAAAATAGTTGACGTGATTAAACTTCTCCTGGGGGAAATAATTGTGCGGTAAAGCACGGGTGCAAGGAAGTGCATGGGTAACGTAACCAGGAGGGGGCGTCAGGAATAATGCGCCCAGCGGTGGCGTGGGGATCCCATGGGATCTGAGCAATCCTGTATTCCTCTACGGTTGTTACACATTGTGGTGTTGGTCACATTTTTGTTGGTGGTGATAATGTCGTGTCCTAAGTGTGTTTGTGGTCTGTTATTTGCCATACAAGAAGAGGGCTGGGGGTTGGTTAAAGTGGTAGAGCCAGGAAAGCCCCTACTGCCACATACTGCACATTTATTGGTATTCAGATTAAATGTGCATTACCCAGTCAAACTTGAGGTTGCCAAGTCACCACAGGCTATAGAAAGTGAAGTTAGAAGGAGGGAACACGCAGCCGAAAGGTGCCCCTTGCAAACTGAACAACCGGAAAGGGAAGAAGACAGAGTGACAAGTTTGGGTTTTGAGTTGGAACATGTAAATAACATTTGAAGTGGTACATTATTGAATATTAACTGCTGTACTCCTTATCTGTTTGATAAGAGTCTTACTGAGAGGTTCTTTCTCTCTCTCTTTCTCTCTTTCTCTCTTTCTCTCTTTCTCGAAATTGGCAAAAGTGTGTGGTTGATATGCATTTTGGTGGAAGGCTACAGGTAGATGAATGGCGTTCTGTTTTGAAACGTAAAAAAGGTCTGTTGTCAGATCATGGGTTGCTACGAGCAACAGATGCTTGGTTTAAAGTTGCAAAAGCTATTCATGAAGAGGGGTGGACAGAGCAAGAAATGGGTCAAAATGGTGGAATTGTATATGTGTAAAAAAAAAAAAAGAGAAAGCTAAGTAGTCAGCCGCCACCCTATATTGGCGTCTGGACCCCAGGAAGTAGACACTCCTCTTCGTCTACCGTCCCTCTGTTCCAAGTGACAGAAGAGTCTCTGACACCTCCCCCACCGTACTTAACTGTAGACAAGGCACACTTGTCTTTGTACGGTTCGGGGGGTTGCTGCGACACACGCCTGACCCAAACTGTACCACCTGCACCACCGCCCACACCGGTACCTACCTACATGTATCCGGTGATAGACCAGTCCTCGGGATCGTATTACAAGGCCCAACCTACCCCATTAATGACAAGTGTACATTCTGGGGAAGACTCGGACAGCTCCCAGGGGGGAAACCCAGACACTCAAGCCTCAGGAGGTTCCTCCCTTGGTCCTCCTACCCTAACAGACCTGGGACTAGTGACTCAGACTCAGCCCGACCTAATGCTAATAGACCAGAGTCACGCCGGCCCTGCCAGGATGCACCAAGCTGACAGACAGGCCGGAACAGGTACAACCCCAAAACAACAGACTGTTACATTTCAAGGCCCACCCTGCATTGGATCCATCCCTATGTATGACTCATCAGCTGGGGCAATGGGTTCCTTCGCGTCACTGTCCAATGACCCATTTGACCACCTATATGGTGACACACATTTACAGTCCCTCTTACGCCCCTCGCAGTCCAATACACAAATCCAGCAGCCATTACCCAGTACTCTCCATAAACCCCCCTTTGAATGGGTTCCTGGACCCTCACATCACCAAAGACAACGGCCCCAATATGGCCTTCTTCCCGTCATCACCGAGAGTCTGACTTTAAGGAAGTTTCTCTAATAACGTTAATGTAGCAAATGTGCTATATTTATGCAAATGGTTTTAATTGTGTTTAAGCTGTATTAGCAATAACTGGTTTAAAATGTAGTTTAAAATGTTCAGTTTCAATATTTAAGAGTATTATAAATAAAGAGGAAGTTTATGTATTCTGGGCGTTATGCCAGAAGAAGAATGAAAGAGGAAGTGCTTTCCTTGCTTAAATCTATATCTAGATTTAGGGCCCATTCACACCTGAGCATTTTGTAGTCTAAAAAAAAAAAAAAAACATTATTCTGTATGTATTCATTTTTTTTTTTCCAAAAAAGATTTTATTAAAAGAAAAATATTACAATATGACAGTATCACATTATCATCATACAGTTGTACAAAAGATGGGGAATATACATAAATCCTTACGAATGGGACAAAAGTAACCGTGAATTGACTAGTAACAGAGATTCTCTTGTTGATGGTTTACGATATACTATGTCTGCGCGGGAGGGGTTTTATATTAAATCTGGTAGCATATTGAAATGACTATCGAGAGGTTGAAGTTTAATATTGTGGCATAAGATGTTTCTTCTTCCTTTTCTCCTCTCCCTCTCCCTCCCCCCTCCTTCAAGTCGCTGTCATGTTTCTCAGAGGAGGATTCCCAATCATTGGATGATGGCATAGGGAATTGTATGACAATTCAATCCACGTCTAAGGTAGAGGTGTTGGTTGGGAGCTCTGATAGGAGATCCAAACCGTGTAAGGGGCCAAAAGGGGTTGTAGGTGGACAATGATAAATATATAAAAGAAGAAAAGAAAAGGGAGGAAAGGAGGAAAAAATAAAAAGAAGATGGGGGGGGTGGGAGTAAAAGAGGAGAGAAGGGGGGGGAGGGAGGGGTGACTAAGAGACTTGAGGGGGGGAAGGGAAGAAAAAGGGGGGGGGGAAGGGGGAGGAGGGAGGGGATAAGGGGGTTAGAGGAGTGCCTGTCTCCCCGGTCTCCGCCACTTGTGCTATAGGTTCGGTTTGGTGTTGTTTTAAGGTGGAGCAGGTCAGGCTTGTTCGATCTCCACTCTTGGAAAGTGAAATTGGGCTAATTTTGACGTGTGGCCCCCCATACTCGTCCCTTGTTTAGGGGTGGGGGGTCCATGTCAGCCGGGGGAGAAGAATAGGTATAGGAGTGGTGAGGTTAAGAGGGCTGTGCAATACATATTGAAGGTGGTGGGTGGTGAGTTTGAATGGGTGGGTCCAGGTCAACAATTATGTCATCAGTGTTAGGTATCTGTCGGTTGACCGAAAGTGGGTCCAGCATGCCCACGTCTTAGAGAATCTATCTGGGGAGTCTCGTGAGATGGAAATAAGTTCTTCCATTTCTGCTATTTTATCAACTTGTGTGAGCCATTCTTGGATGGTCGGAGAATGAGGTGTACCCCAATGTCTAGGTATGCACATTTTCGCTGCATTTAGAAGGGGTAAGATCAATGTTTTACGGTAGTACGACGTGGATAAGTCTGAGTGATGAAACAGGCATTGTGTTGGCGTGTGGTCTAAGTTATAGGTTGAAATTGATTCCGTAAGTTCTCGGACTTGCGTCCAGAATGATTGAATAGCTGGGCATGACCACAGGATGTGTAACAGTGTGCCTGGTTCATCCCCACATCTCCAGCATTTGTTGGGGAATGAGGGGTTAATTTTATTCAAGATAGCTGGGGTTCGGTACCATCGTGTCAGGGTCTTATAGTTATTTTCCTGAATGGATACGTTCAGGGAGCCTTTATGGGCAATCGTGAATATGTGTTCCCATTGGTCTTCTTCTAGTTCTGTTTGTAATTCTCTTTCCCAGGATTTGCAGGCTTTCCCTTCTTTGGAGGAGGTTTCAGTAAATAGTATAGCGTATATACTGGAGATTAAATGTTGTTGGGGATTGGATTGAGAGCATAAGTGCTCAAAAGGAGTAAGTGTTCTGGATATAGAAGAGTCGCGGTTGGCTCCTTTTAAAAAATGTCGAATTTGAAAGTAAGTCCAGAGCGGTAAAGGGTCCCTGGTGGTGGCGGGTGTCAGTGTGAGGCGATCTAGAAAAGATCCGTCTCGGAAGAACTGGTGTGCCAGCATGTCGGGGGATTGCCATTGATTCGCTAGGAATTGGATGGACATGCCCGGAGGAAAGGCAGGGTTCTGTCTTATAGGAGTCAAAGGGCCCGGGGAGGATGAAATGTGTAGCTTACGGCATGTTTCCCTGAAACAATCTAGTGTCGGTCCAATGAGAGGGTGTTCTTTGAGAATGGAGGGGATATGTGTCGATGCCAGCCAGGGTGCGGATTTTAGTGGAAAGGGGGACAGTGATCCCTCCAGTCTGACCCAGTCTTTGAGTTGGGTGTGTAATGACCAGTCCACAATACGGGTAAGGTGGCAGGCCCAGTAATATTTTTTCAGATCTGGAAGCCCAATGCCCCCCTTTGTCTTGGGTTTTGTCAGAAGATCATGTGCGATTTTCGGAGATTTTTGTTTCCATAGAAATTCAGTACAAAGCCTTCTATAGGCTAAGAAAAATGATGGGGGGAGTTTGATGGGGATAGCTTGTAGGATATATAGAATGCGGGGGAGAATATTCATTTTAATAATCGCTGCCCGCCCGAACCAGGAAAATTGGGGTTTGTTCCAATTTTTGAGATCAGCAGAGATCGTTCTGAGGATGGGAAGATAGTTTTGTGCAAAAAGGTCTGATAGGTTCGTTGTGAGGTAAATGCCAAGGTATTTAATTGCGTTTTGTCGCCATTGGAAAGGGAAGTTGGATTCACATTGCGCAACTGTTTCTTTTGGGATAGTGACATTTAGGGCGTGTGATTTGGTGAAGTTTATTTTAAAATTAGAGATGCGTTGGAAGAGGTGGAAATCTTTTAATAAGTTTGGAATAGAAATGTGGGGCTCGCTAAGGGAAAGGAGGACATCGTCGGCAAAGGCTGCTAACTTGTAAGTGCGGCCTGCTATGGGTATGCCTTTAATATCCTCATTTCTCCTGAGGCAGTTCAGGAAAGGTTCAAGGGTCAACACAAAGAGGATAGGGGAAAGTGGGCATCCTTGCCTCGTTCCGTTGGTTATGGAGAAGGCGCTTGACAGATGTCCGTTAATCCTAACTCTGGCCGTGGGTGTCGTGTATAGCGACATGATTGAGTTAAACATGCGATTATGGAGGCCTAAGTGTCGTAGCACTGCCCCCATGTAGTCCCATGCCAGTCTGTCAAACGCCTTCTCCGCATCCAATGATAGAAAGAAACCTTTATGTTTATTAGTTGTCATCCAGTGATGGAGATTTATGGCTTTAATGGTGTTATCCCTTGCCTCTCGACCCGGAATAAAACCGACTTGGTCTCCATCTATCAGTGATGGTAACAGGGGAAGCAGGCGGTTGGCTAGGATTTTTGCATACAATTTTATGTCGACATTTAGTAGGGAGATCGGCCTATAATTACTTACTAGGGTCGTGTCTTTTCCCTCCTTTGGTATAACTGTAATGTGGGCTTCAAGGAGTCTATGGAAGGGGAGCGTGGAGGAGGACAGGGAGTTGAAGGCTTTGAGAAAGGGGCCTGTGAGTGTCTCTATGAAGGTCTTAAAGTATACGGCTGTGAAGCCGTCTGGGCCCGGACTCTTTCCGGCTTTTAGCTGTTTGATTGCATTTTTGAGTTCAGCTTCTGAAATGGGGAGTTCTAATTGGTGAGCATCTTCTCTGTCAATCGGTTTAGGGCAATGTTCCTTTAGAAAGCTTTTAATGAGGGATCGTCTATCTTTGTTATTGGATGCACCGTCGGTAGTTGTGCTGAGATTGTACAGTGTGGAGTAGTACGCTTCGAATTGGGAGGCTATGTCTGGGGCTGTGACTTTCGCTCTACCTTGGGCGTCGTTGACCTTGTGGATATTGGAACGAGCTTTGTTTTTTTGAATGGCTCGGGCCAGATACTTTCCGCTTTTATTTCCAAATTCATAGAACAGTTTCTGTTGTAGGATGAATTTACGTTTTGTTTTTTGTGACAGTTCTGTGAGTAGAAGTTCTCTCGTTTGTGTAAGTTCTTGATAAGTTTGTTGGGCCTGAGTCTGTTTGTGAGCTAGTTCTAGGGTTTTAATCTTCTGGATCAGGTTTAGGATACTGGCTTGGTGGGCTTTTTTCCGCGACGTTTTGAGGGCAATAAGCTTGCCCCTTAAGACGCATTTATGGGCCTCCCACTGTGTTAGTGGAGATGTGTCTTCGTTGTCATTTTCGATAAAGAAGTTGTGTATGGTTTGTCTAATGTCTGTGATATCTCCTTCTGAGGTCAAGAGTGTAGAGTCTAAGCGCCAGATTTTTGAAACATTCTGATGTTCAGGGAAGGTCAGTGTCATCGTGATGGGGTGGTGATCAGATAGGACCATTGGTTCAATTGTCGCATGGGAAAGGAATGGAAGGTCTGGTTGGGAGAGGAAAAGATAGTCAATTCTGGAATATCTGTCGTGAGGGGCGGAGAAGAATGTATAGTCCTTGACATTGGGGTGGAGAGTGCGCCAGGTGTCATGTAAGAGCAGGTCGTTCAGTTGCAGTTTGATTTGGCGCAGAGTTCGGTATGGCAGTGATGTGGATCCTGAAGAGGTATCTAGAATTGGGTATAGGGCTACATTAAAGTCTCCTCCGAGTATTGTTAGACCGGCAGAGAAGCCTGATAAAAGTTGGGAGATCTGTCTAAAAAAGCTGGATTGTGCAGAGTTGGGGCTGTAAATATTAGCTAGAGTTACAGGACGGCCCTGTATCTTGCCTTTTAAAACGATATATCTGCCTTCCTTGTCGATAAGTGAGTCATTGAGTTCCCATGTTAAGTTTTTGGAGATCAGGATTGAAACTCCCTTAGTCTTTGCTTGTGGGTTGGTAGAATGGTAGGAGTGAGGGAACCAGTGGTTTGTAAGCTTAGGAACCTTGTCTGCACGAAAATGGGTTTCCTGGAGGAAAACTATGTCGGATTTTAGTTTGTGCATCATAGACAGAACTTGGCTGCGTTTTTCTGGTATGTTGAGCCCTTTTACATTTAGGGATGTCACTTTTAGTGTGTCGTGTTTGGTGGTAGGTGGTGTGTGCGACATGCTTTAAAAGGATGTGCTCTAATGTCGGTTTAGTCAGTCTACCTCTTCGGGTATGTTAGGGGTGGATCGTGGGACTATCGATGGATTAGGAGGAGTTGCGGAGGCGAAGTGGAGGAGACGGAGACCGGGGAGGCAGTCAAGGGGTGTGCGGGAAATGAAAATGGACTTAGAAAGTTTGAGGGGGAAAGGGGGCTGTAAGGGTAGAGGAAGGGGAGGGGAGAGGGGGAACGGGAGAAGAAGGGAAGAGATGGGGTAGAGAGAAGGAAAAAAAAAAAAAAAAAAAAAAAGGGGGGGAGGGAGAGGAAGGAGAAAGGTTAGAAAAAGATCAAGAAGGATATGTGGGATCTGGGTGTACCGGAGGTAAAGAAGGGTTCAGAGACCCTTCTTGTGGGATAATGTGTTATCCGGTGTAAGTCAACGGGAAAGATAGGTTCCCGTTGTGTGGGGAGGTGGAGGGAGCCGGTGGTGACGGGTTAGAGATAGAGTGTAGTCCTCTGGTCCTCAGAGGGGTGTGGGAGGTTAAGATAGAGGAATGAGCCTGTAGGTTACAGTATTAATCTTGGGGATTATGGATCAAATGAGATGGGGGGGGGTCTTAGATTTAAATTATCGTCATTGCCTAAGATAAAGTATCGTGTGAGGTCTTTTAGGGCAGGTGAGTGAGACCGCCTGAGTAGGGGAAGTCGGCCCTAGCTATTGCGGGGAAGTTGGAGCGGACGTCTAGTTATGAGTCGTTTAGATAATTCGAGAGACAAGTAAGGGGTCATCTATACCATCAATCTTATAACATTAACCAGACTGTATATTTAGTAAACAATTCTAGCGTTGTTTATGCTTGCCTTATTCTCCGGGTAGGCCTCCAGCCTGTGCGATCGAGTCCCACACTGTATAAGAACAGATAGTCTGAGATTTCACCATAAAGGTGGTCTGGCCCGATTTACTCATGTGTCTATACATCAGGATGCGGAAGTATCGAGACCCATGACCAGGCGGAGTGTGGGGTCTTTCACACATGCCGGAGGTCCCCCTCGGGTTCTTTTGCTTGGTTGCCAAGAGACAAACATGTCATGTTGCGTTGAACTATTAATAACGAAACGAGAGTATTAAAACAGGTAAAAAAGTAGAATGAGAAATCATAACAAGTTACGTGTCCTGGTCTTAGGCTTGCCCTATGCTGGATCAGCCATACATTTGGTGAGGTGTCTGTCAAGATTCACCATAAACCTTAGGACATTGTGTTACGAACATTCAGATAAAGACAGTAACAGTAATGAAACTAGTATCTCCTAGCTGGAACATTAGCTTCCTATGGGTTTCAACTTAGCTGAAGATAACTTAATAACTCTTTCCGGCCATATATCAACCGGATGAGCGGCTCCACACAGAGTAGTGTTGTTATTATGGGCATTGGGGAATGCCGGTTATGTCTTAATCATCATCTTATGGGATGCCTAGGTTTAGATACCCGTTAATCATTTGGGTGCTCTCTTGGTTAGGTGGGGGGGGGGGGGTACCCGAGCATATGAGAGTCAGCTCTTAATGTTGGGGGTATAAGAGTAAGGGTAGGGTATGTGGAGCTTGGGCGGAATTAATGGTGTTGATGAGGTTCTGTGTGGAACCGCCCCTCTAGGGAGGAATCAACATTACTGACAGACAACATCAACATCAAGCAAGTGTCAGCCTCGGTTCATTTTTCAGCAAGGGTGTCATTTAAGATAGGGGGGGGGGGTTCTAGCCTGGGAATGTGACATATGTCTGTCACCTTAGGGAATGGTACTCGCCTGGGGAGGTTCAAAGCGACCCATTTGGGGGATGGGTTATGGGGGTGACATATTGGCGAGGTGGAGATAGAATAAGGAAAGGAGCTATTGTAATTTGGGGGGTTATATAACTGTCACAAACAAAAGTTAACTTCGTGCAGGTTCCTGTTATACTTGCGTGTCCAATGTTCCATTGCTTGCAGACTGTGTTAAATTAGCTAGGTGAGGATACTGGTGCTAAGGAGGGGGGTAGAGGGGTGGGGGATGTTTTCACAGGTAGGGCCAGTCTGTGGGGCTGAAAAAAAGCGTCCATTTTGGGCTAGATGCGGGGGAGGTGAGGGATTGTGGTGGTTCTTTGAGTCCAGTCTTCTTGCTTCTGGGTTGTAGGGGGATCAATTGTGGGAAGTCGGATGGTTATACTGTGGAGTGACGTCTGTCTTGCGAAGGCCTTCGTAGTGTAGGGGGTGAAATGAGTTCAGGCGATCAATCGAAGATAGGGGTGGGTCAACCCATTAGTCGGCACCGTCGTGGCGAGGTCTTCTGTGGGCAGGAGAAGCTGTGGGGCTGTTGTCTGTTGGGTTCCTGGGTCCTGTGGAAGTGTTGGTCCTGGGAGAGTTGGCTCTGCGTCTTCTTATGTGGAACTCGTCACGCACAGGGATGGCATCCGTGGAGCTGGACCTTCTGAGTTGTGGAGGTCTGAGAGAGCGGTACCAGTCGGGCAGTTCAATGCAAGGTATGTTCAGAGTCTCACAGAATGAAGTGAGATCTTCAGGCACTCTCAGGTTAGCCGTTCTCCCTTGTGTTGACGCTGAAAGGCAGAAAGGGAACTTCCAGCGGTATTGAATTCCGTTCGTGCGTAATATATCAAGGAGAGGGCGTAAGTCTCTTCTATTTTGTAGGGTGATAGGTGATAAATCTTGAAAGATTTTTATTTCTGAGCCTTGGCATGAAAGATTGCGGCGGTCTCTGGCCCTACGAAGGATTTCTTCTTTCAGCTTAAAGTTAACTAGGCAGCATACCACATCTCTGGGAGGGTCAGTGTCTCTACCCCGTGGCCTGAGAGCCCTGTGTAAACGTTCACAATCAATAGGGGTCTCAGGGGGTCTGCCTAGGAGATCGTTGAAGACAGCTACGGTTGCCTGGGTAAGTTGTGTGTGATCGATCGATTCTGGCATGCCTCTTACCCGTAAGTTGTGACGTCTGCCGCGATTGTCCAGGTCTTCCATGTATCTGTGCAGGTCTCTGAGCTGGACGGAATGTGCCTGGGATGAAGCCTGGAGCCTGTGAATGGAGTTCTCGTTTTGAGCTGTTGCTTCTTCTACGGTGTCCATGCGGACCGTCATGGAGTGGATGTCTCTCCTCAGGTCTGAGATGACCGATGCGAAGGTGGCTTTGATATCCTCTGCCACTATTCTCAGGTCCCCCATGTTCAGGGGGTGTGCTGTGTCCCCATGCCGAGCGGGCGATTGAGTCCTGTGCCTGCCAGAGGGGCTGAGGCTGGAGGAGCGCGCTGTGGCCGAGTAGGCCTGAGATGAAGCCGGGGCCTCGCGTGTCTGCGTCCGGAAGATCTCCGGAATGCTGCGGCCTGCCTGTGAGTCGGGTCTCCGCGGGGATCGGGAACGGGATGGGGACGGGTTCCCCTTAGATTTCCCCATGTTTTGGCTAACGGATGGCTCTTTGAGGCTGCTGTGAAACCCTCTGAGGACCGGAGCTCAGGGATTAGGCGTCCATTAAAGTCCGGCGCCAAGCCACGCCCCCTCTGTATGTATTCATATCTCCACTCTAAAACGCCTGAAGTCAATATGTGTACAAGAGTTCACACAAGAAAAGTTGAGAAATAGCACAAGAAGATTACTGATTTGGGTTTTAGCGTGTTGAACAGAGTGCATAGACACATGTTAGCTGCCGCATTTATTTCAGGTCTTAAAGAGTCAATCCGAAAGGGTCTAAGTATAGAGTAATGGAGCTTGAGATGTTATTAGTAGTTATTAGGTCCAGTAGCTCCTCTCATGATGGCCTCTGACACACCCTATCTGCGCCCACCAGTACCAACTCCACATGCCTGCTACAACTGCGGAAGACCCGGCCACTCCAGAAGGGAATACCGAAGCCCATGGAAATTTACCCACAGTCAACCAAGCCCCAACCGTGGTCCACATGAAAGCGCCCAGTACCAGGCACATGACACCCCACCTCGCCTATCACCTCGCCCACCTCTCCAGATTACATGGACCTTCTCCACAAGGATTCAGGCAAGCCTGTGTCACCTGCCAGCTACACCTGGACTGTTATGCCACAAGGTGCCCAGAACTCCCCCTCCCAATTCGCCAAGGCAATGGCCCTCATTCTGGACACCTGGATGAAGTTACACCCAGATATTGTACTCCTTCAGTATGTAGATGACCACCTGCTTGTGACTACCTCAATCTTCTCTGAAAGCCTCCTCCACTACCTGGTTGAGCAAGGTTGCAAGG
Organism: Aquarana catesbeiana; assembly: GCF_042186555.1. Lineage (NCBI taxonomy): Eukaryota > Metazoa > Chordata > Amphibia > Anura > Ranidae > Aquarana > Aquarana catesbeiana. The sequence goes on from NC_133325.1 coordinate 369,869,244, forward strand.
CCTTAAAGCAAAATGTCCAGAGAGAAGGTGATTTCCTAGGCCTCTGCATCTCCCAAGGCACCTGGCATCTCACTGAAGAAAGAGTTGCTGCAATCAAGGGCATCCCTTTGCCTCAAGGTCAAAAGCCCCTTTACGCCTTTCTAGGATTATTCTCCTACTGCCATTCTTGGATCCCAGTTCCAGAAGCCTCCCTTTCGATGCAATCCCTTTATGATGCCCTGAAATCTGACCCTTTCCTGCTTTCACCAGAAGCTGTGGACAATTTTGAAACTCTGAAGTAGATCCTCTCAACAGCCCTTTGGGCCTCCCAGACTAAAAGACTTTCAAACTGTTTGTCTCAGAGAATACCAAGTACAGCCCTGTCCCCAGCAAGACACCTCCTCAGACTCCAGTGTGCCTTGTTTCTCCCCAATAACATCACCGTCCTCCCATGTGATACCCTTAACCCATCCACTCTGCTTCCTCTTCTCAAGGGGGGAAACTCTTTGGAGAATAATCCTCATCTCATTGCTCATAACTGCTTCAAAGTGATGACAGCCCTTGAGAATCCTGACTTGACAATTTTTGTGGATGGTTCCAGGCACGCAGACAGTACTGGACGGTACCACACAGGATATGCAGTCACCACCGAAGATACAGTTCTTCAAGCTTCAGCATTACCCTCCTCCATGTCTGCCCAGGAAGCAGAACTCCAGGCCCTAACTATGGCATGCAAATTGGCAGAAGGACATTTTGGGATCATCTGGCAAACCAGAGGGTTCCTGACAGCAGCAGGAACACCTGTAAAACACAGTGCAGCTATCAAGGACTTAATGGATGTCCTACTCCTCCCGGCACAAGTGGCTATACAGAAATAGTGTGCAGATATGGTGTCCCAGAGGTCATAGAGAGTGTTCAGGGGCCGGCTTTCACAGCCTCAGTAACCAAGGAGATATGGACAGCTTTAGGTAGGGGTCACACTAGCTTTCCACACCCCATACCGTCCTCAGAGCAGTGGGAAGATGGAAAGATTGAATGGCACAATAAAATCTAGAATGCTAAAAATGTCTCAGGAAATGGGAATGAGTTGGCCAAACAGCCTAGTCTAGGTTGTTATTTCCCACAACAGTTGCAGCTCCAATCTGATGTATTAACTGATTATGTGACTGTTTTATCTCGAGAATTAACCTGTATCCATTCGGAAGTGTTTTTTTCCATTCCAGATCCTGAGCTAGATACAGGAACGCACAAGCTGGTTCCTGGTGATTGATAAAGAAGTTTGTGAGAAAACATACTTTTGAACCCAGATATGATGGTCCTTTCCAGGTACCCCTAACAACTGCCACATCAGTCAAGGTGGCCGGGAAGAACATGTGGACACACGCCTCCCACTGCAAGAAATTCCCTGTACCTGAGGAAGAGGCGAGGGGACCAAATCATTCTGTATATCCTTTTCATAGTAATCATTGCCCAGGCGCAAGAGGTAGCCATCAAACAAAAAGGTGGTGTAACCCAGTTCTGGTATAACTCATCCAATACACATGTTGCCACTTTTATATCGTCTTATGAACAAATAATTCCAGGTACTATCTACAAGATCCGGACCTGGGATGAAGCAGTAAGACCCATGACTGTGTATGTATGCGCCACTGACACCTTTTGGGGTAACAACTGTGATTCCTGGGGAGCAGTGGGTTGGAACACTGGGAGGTACAAACTGGGGGTACAAACCTGAGAACGCCCAAAATAGGAAAGACAAAAATGGGAAGTCACTCTTAGAATGACAATCAACAAACACACAGATCAGCCTTACACCAAAGAGTTGAGGCTGACCATTGAGAATCCTAGCCCAGAAGACAGTGGGACCTATGTTCTGGGCCTATGGTGGGGAAGTGGGTATTCCGGTTTTAGAAAGCCTTTCCAACTGAAAGATATGTTCAATAACCCAGAGTGGGGAGTTCCCTAATCTTCATCTAGCTCAAACCCCCATTTCCAGACATTAAAGGACATGGTGGCCATAGCAGACCCTACCTTTGAAGATACCATGGCTGCAGAAACCGGGTTCTCAGATGTCAACTTGTGGCTCGAGTGGATGAGGTACAGTGCAGGGAAACACAATAAGACCAATTGCTATGTGTGTGGGGGGCTAGACCACACTTAGGAATGGTACCCCTAAACATACCCCCAGAACATGGGACATGTTTCCTCAGCCTATTTACCAACACAACCACTGACCACTCCCTGTGTGAAGGAATATCCCATAGTTACCAAGACCCCAAGCCAGGTAAAGGTATCACCATATATCCTGGAAATTACACATGCTATGGACGGTATCAGGGAGTGGGGAAACCTCTTGGGAATTTCACTAAGAGTTACTGTGGATCTTATAGTGAGGTGTCTGCAAATCTAGTGCAAAATCAAGTCCAGTCTTTGGGAGACATGTACTGGTTCTGCGGAGACATGAAAATTAGAAGCAGATTGACAGGACAGCGGACAGGAGACTGTGCATTAGCCATGGCCATAATGCCTCTACATATTCTCTCAGAGAACCCAAGGCCAAATACAAACAACACACCCCGACCTAACAGGAGGCATAAGAGTGCCCCAGCAGGAAGCTTTGACCCTCATGTATACATAGGGGTCCCTAGAGGGGTCCCAGATGAGTTCAAAGCAAGAGACCAAGTAGCAGCAGGATTTGAGTCCCTGATCCCCATCATCACTGTAAACAAGAATGTAGACTGGATAAATTACATCTACTACAACCAACAAAGGTTTGTTAATTGCACCAGAGATGCACTCCAAGGTTTAGCCGAACAACTAGAAGCCGCTTCCCATATGACCTTCCAAAACCGTATGACCTTAGACATGGTCCTAGCTGAAAAGGGGTGTGTGTGTGTAAGATGTTACCTGAAACAAGTACATGCTGTACTTATATCCCAGATAACACAGGCCCAAATAGTAAAGTGACTTTAGCCATCCAGAAGCTTGAGGATTTGTCCAAAGAATTAAAGAAGAGTTCAGGGCTCTCCAACCCCTGGGATCAGTACTTCACCTGGATAAAGGAGGGATGGCAGGAAATTTTAACACAGATCGGAATAGCCATTCTGATAATTCTAGTGACCCTAACTGTCATGGTCTGCTGTGTTCTTCCCTACTTTAAGAAGTGTGTAGAAAAAGCTGTTGACCAATCTACTCCCATGTTTTGTGAACCAGGAAATACCAGACTTGATGATGATTATGTGTTATGCTCCGTTATAGTCACATCCTCCCGAGATGCATAGGATTACAGGGACAGACAGCACCTGATTGCCCCTCCAAGCTGTATCGAGGGGGGTAGTGAGTTAGTCACTGCTCTTTTCTATATACAGCTGAAAAGAGTTGCAGAGGAAAGGGCCAGGGTAGCGAGTAGGACTTTTTAGTATGAGGGACAGTTTGAAATAGACAGCTTCAAGGGGGGACTGTAATGGATGTGATCATGGTGAACTGTCTATCCCAATACCTGCTTTATATACCTAACATATATAAACTTAGCTTCTATGCTTATTAAGCCTTAAGTCATTTACAGATGTTCTGCAAAGCTCAAAGCTTGCTTAGGAACTGGACTGACCGCAAAGAGTTAATCAAAAAGTTTGCACTTTTGTTCTGAATCCAAAACAGAGGCACAAGCCCTCTTTTGATTGGCTCCATGCTGAGGTTCTCTCCTGGTAACCACAATGCAGTAAAACATGCTTCCGGAAGGTAGCCAAGGTCCTGTGTACCTCTTTACTCTTCTCCCTGCCAGAGGAGTACCGTGATTTTAACGATCTCTTTGACAAAGGTCAAGCCGGTAGTTTACCTCCTCACCGGCCGTATGATTGCACAATTGACCTTCAACCTGGTGCCACTCCCCCTCGTGGCCGGGTTTATCCTTTGTCGGTCTTGGAGGATAAAGCCATGGAGGAGTATGTGGCAGATGCACTTTCCCTGGGTTTCATCCACAAATCCTCGTCTCCTGCTGGTGCTGGTTTCTTCTTTGTGAAGAAGAGGAGCGGTGAACTGAGACCTTGTATTGATTATAGGGGCCTCAATTGTTTCATGATTAAGAATGCCTACCCGATCCGTTGATTACAGAGTTATCTGACTGCCTCAAGGGAGCAACGGTTTTCACTAAGCTTGATCTGAGAGGGGCTTACAATCTCATGAGGATTAATGAGGGTGACGAGTGGAAAACTGTGTTTAATACCAGGACAGGCCATTATGAGTATTTCGTAATGACTTTTGGCCTTTGTAATGCCCCGGCAGTTTTCCAGGAAGTTTTTAATGATGTCCTCCGAGATTTTTTGCAGTTATATGTGGTGGTTTATCTCGATGATATCCTCATATTTTCCAAGTCCCTGGAGATCCACCACACAGATGTCTGTCGTGTGCTTCAGAAATTAAGAGAGAACAATCTCTATTGTAAACTGGAGAATTGTGAGTTCCATCAGGAACAGGTTAAATTCATTTCCACTGCTGGTTTTTTCGATGGACCCAGAGAAACTTTTGGCAGTCCTACAATGGCCTCGACCCGTGGGGTTACGTCCTCTGCAGCGTTTCCTGGGTTTTGCCAACTATTATCAGAAGTTTATTCGTAACTTCTCGTCTCTGGTCAAGCCCCTGACCGATATGACCAGAAAGAAGGTAACCTGATCATATTCTGGCTATGGTTCGCACCAGTCTTACTTCTCCTTTGGGTGACAAAATTCTTGCTGCTCAGGTCGATGCTCCTCCTGAGAAACCTTGTGACCGCTGCTTTGTCCCAGAGTGTCTCTGTACTGTTGTGCTCCAGACTTACCATTCTCCCAAGGCAGCTGGCCTCCCTGGTAAGAATCAACTTGTTTGGGCCATTTCCCAACAATTCTGGTGGCCTAGTCTACGTGTTGATGTAACAGCCTTCGTAGCTGCCTGTTCCATGTGTGCTCAGAGTAAGAGTCCACGACACCTTCCAGTTGGCCTCCTACAACCCATACTCAATGGAGAGAGGCCCTGGACCCACCTGTCTATGGATTTCATTGTGGAGTTGCCCAACTCCCAAGGCAACATAGTTATCCTTATGGTGGTTGACTGGTTCTCAAAGATGTGTCATTGTATTCCACTTAAGATGTTGCCCACGTCTAAGGAACTGGCTTCCATTTTTGCTTGGGAGATCTTTTGCTTCCATGGGCTACCCAAGGTGATTGTCTCGGACAGAGGTAGTCAGTTTGTGTCCCAGTTCTGGCGAGCCTTTTGTGCACAGCTGGGAAGTCAGCTTGCTTTCTCCTCTGCGTATCACCCACAGTCTAATGCCGCGTACACACGGTCGGACTTTTCAGCTACAAAAGTCCGACAGCCTGTCCGACAGACTTCCGGCGGACTTTCGGCGGACTTGCGGCAGACTTTCTAACGAACGGACTTGCCTACACACGACCACACAAAAGTCCGACGGATTCGTACGTGATGACGTACAACGGACTAAAATAAGGAAGTTCATAGCCAGTAGCCAATAGCTGCCCTAGCGTGGGTTTTTGTCCGTCGGACTAGCACACAGACGAGCGGATTTCGGGGTCCGTCGTAGTTACGACGTAAAGATTTGAAGCATGTTTCAAATCTAAAGTCCGTCGGATTTGAGGCTAAAAAAGTCCGTTGAAAGTCCGGAGAAGCCCACACACGATCGGATTACCAGCCAGCTTTAGTCCGTCAGCGTCCGTTGGACTTTTGTAGACGAAAAGTCCGACCGTGTGTACGCGGCATAATGGGGCCACTGAACAAGCCAATCAGTCCTTGGAGTAATTCCTACATTGCTATATTTCTGACCATCGCAACAACTGGTCAGACCTATTACCATGGGCAGAGTTTGCTCACAATAGTGCCTTGAATTCTGCTTCCCGATTGTCTCCATTGATGGCGAATTATGGTTTTCCAACCTTCCATGTTGCCTGGTCTGGCTGCCATCTCGCAACCTCCAACTTTGTGTTCCCTCACTGAAGTTCTCACCTCGGTTTATTGGGCCTTTCCGTATCCTTCGTAGGATTAACCCAGTGGCTTACGCGTTGGACCTTCCTCCTAGTATGCGCATCTCAAATGTGTTTCATGTCTCCTTATTGAAACCATTGGTCTGCAACCTCTTTACCACCTCAGTGCCACATCCTACAGGTTGAGAACCATGAGGAGTATGAGGTACAATCCATTGTTGACTCCCATAGGTTCCGTGGGCGCATACAGTACCTGGTGCATTGGAAGGGGTACGGTCCGGAGGAACGCTACTGGGTCTCATCCTCAGACGTACATGCTTCTGCCCTCCTCTGTGATTTCCATAGACGTTTTCCCCTCAAGCCTGGTGGTCCTCCGAGGGAGAGGGGTCGTTGAGGAGGGGGGTACTGTCAGGGCTGGCTCAGCCCTTCCTTCTCTGAGCTGGCCGCTCAGGTGTTGGCTAATTGCCAGCTCTCATCTCTCTCCACAGTTAACCAGCTGTTGTGGATCTGCTTGTCAGTCCCGCCTACTTAAAGATCTCCAGCTCACTTCATTCCTGCCTTCGCCTTTTTCACAACACAAGAAACCATCTCCTGCGTTCCTGTTTAAAGACTGGCTTTTCTGACATCCCTTCTGGCTCCTTATCCTGCTTGCTGTTCCTCTACTTCAGTGATTCTCAACCTGTCTAGTGCCTTGACCCCTTGATAAAATTTCCCAAGTTGTGGGGACCCCTAACAGTAAAATTATTTTCGTAGTGTGGGTTGTCAGCACCCAAGGCAAGACAAGTCATTTGCACCCCTAACCCACGGACATTTAGCGCTCCCTGAGTCCCTTTCACAGTATTAAAACCCCTTATGGTACATTTTAGATTGTACAACTCTCTTTGTTCTCCTTTCTTTCCCCTTTATCCCTCTCTATCCTAATTTCTTGTTTTTATCCCCTATCCCTATCTCTAGCTGTTTTTCTTGTTCTTTCTCTTATTCTTTCTCTCCCTTTTTCTTTGTTCCTTGCTCTGTTTTCCTCTCCCTTCCATGTATTCTCTTTTTTTATTCCTTCTCTTACTCCTTGGTGGGGGGGGTGGGATGAGTGGCAGTGCTGGCGGGCAGTTGTGATCAGCCAACTTAGGTGCTCTTGATCAAGGTCATCTGCTGATCTGAGAACTGTAGTGGGGACTTTTAATGGCAACTTTAATCACAGGTAGTTTTACTCACTGTGTCTCTGACTTTGTGGTGTCTCGTAGCAGTGATAACTATGCCAAAATCAGGCCACAGGCTCCAGGAACAGCCCTGCTGGGTGGCCGCAAAAGGCTGGGAGAGCGGTGCGGGCTTCAAGAACATCCCAGGATTAGGTGACCCCTGGCAAATCATCATTCGACCCCCTGGTTGAGAACCACTGCTCTACTTGGATTCCTGACTTCTGGCCTAGCTGATTACCCGATCTGGTTACTGAACTTTGGCTTGGCTGACCACCTGATCTGGTTAATGGACTCTGGCTATCTAACAGCCTTCCATTGCCCATCTCAACTCCCCCTTCCGAGACCTTTATGCTATCAGCTTGTCTCTCTACCTGGTGAACCTCCGGTTTGCTCCAGCATTCTGGCACTCGCAGTGCCCTCTGTATCATAGCTGCTTCTTCCATTGTGGTTAGAACGGTAATACATAGGGGCACCCCTGGTCCCATTTCCTCCGCATCTTCGCAAATGTCTGCTACTTCTCCCAGACAGTCCTAGGCAATGGGAGCCATGCTGGGCTGCTGATCACTGTCGAACAGCCGCTTGTGGGCAATCTCGAACTCCCATTCCTGCTTGACCAGGAACTCCAATTCCTCCAGGTCACACACCTCTTCGGGGAGGTCCAGCACCTCATCTCAGAAGTCCAGGATGTATTCCAGCTGCCACTACCCGTCGCTCCCAAAGTCTGGGTCTCTGTACATTTGATGGAGCAGCCCCATGCCACCATAGCCAATGCCTTCTGTCAGGCTGCCATCTGCTGTACCTGGCCACAGTTGAGCCACAAACTACTGGAGGTTTCTGTAGCAGGAGTCCAGCCTCATCTCCTCCCAGACCAATCTTCCAAGCTCCCTCTTCCACTCATCTCACAGTTGTTTCCTCAGGAAAACCTCTCGCATATGGTACTGCGTCCAGTACATCTCAGTGGAGGAGGGAAGGATCTTCTCCTGATGGTGCCTCTCGTTGCTTAACATCTCTTGCCAGAGTTGCCATCGCGGAACATCCCCCCAGGCGAGCATGGTGCGCTCCGTCGCTGGTCCCCAATGTTGCTTCCGCATGCCTTGCAGCCTCCTCCCGAACTCTGCTCTCATGCTGGCTGGTCCCCTTACCGATCCTCAGTGGCTGCCCGGACCTTGAATCCCGGTGGTGGTTTGGATGTCCCAGATTGCAGGAGACATCCCACCGCTGCCACCAATGTGATGGATCTCGGATACCCTGGCTGTGCACCTCCACCAGACCTGTGTCTCCTGTTCTCCAAACACACCTGCAGCCGGCAGACCCACCATAACTATCCCTTAACCCCCAATCACAAGACAAACCGCACAGGTGTTGAGGGTTAAACATGCAGAGCATAAACTGTTTATTAAGTACAAAACATACACCTTTAAAAACAGTTAGGGACACTCCCCTTAGCCTTGTTATAGAGGGGTTAGAGGACAAGGAAGAACCAATGGGAACTCAATACTTGTACATTGAAACAGAAACTACAGTTGAAACACATATAAGGATTATGATAAGCAGACAGCCCCTCCTTAAACATCCCCCACTGGGATGTGAAAAAACAAAGGCCTGGATACCAAGCTCATCTAAAAGAAAAAGTCCTGTTATGCAGATCTCGGTGAGGTTGATAATAGCCCACGTCACCGAATATTTGACCTTGTCAGGTCCCACACTTACCAGACAGGTGAGTCCGCTTGGGCAGAGGGTAGGCTCCCTTACGTATCCGATTCGGGGCCCCTGATAGAGTAGACAGGAGGCCACGAATGCGGAGTGGTATGAGGGCCTGTAGTAGGATCCTGGAGCACAATGGTCTGGCAAGCAACCGGTAGGTCTTCAGACTGGGTAGAGCAGATGCTGGGCAGGAACTGATCAGGCTGGTCACACACAGGCAGAGGTCGGCAACGGGCTGGCAGCAGCGGTACAAGAGGGTGAGGCAAAGACAAGGTCAGACAAGCCGGGGTCGGGTTCAGGCAGCAATCAAGGATAGTCCAAGGGGTAGCCGGGTCACAACGGATAAGCACAACAGGGAAACAGGAACTCAGGATGATCACGGACAAGGTACAGAGCTGTTTGATCAGGCAGCACTGGGTCAGCATAGAGGCAAGCCTTAAATAGGCCGATTGGCGCCAAAACGCCGCGCACGTGCGCGCGCCGATTCGCCAAAGCGCGCCGCGCCCCCGCACGCGCCCGAGCGCGCCCCCGACACCGGCGTGCACGCCCACCGAACCGGGTCGCGTCACAAGCAGCGCCCACAGGCGGACGCGCGCTAACGCGAACGCGCGCTAGCGCGAACGCGCGTACGCACGAACGCCCGGACGCCACCCCGCACGCCACGGTCGGCCAGCCCAGACACACCGGCGCCCCCAGGGACACGCGCCCCAGCACGGACAGAAACGCGAGCGCCAACACGCCCCGGCGCGCCCCGGCGCCCAACCAGGTAACCTCTCTGACAGTGCCCCCTCCTCAAGGGCAGACTCCGGATGCCCAGCTGGGCCATCTTTACGGGATGAGAGGTTTTGAAGGATTGAAGGAGATCGTTAGCGTGCAAATTGTTTTCTGGTTCCCACGAATTGTCTTCGGGACCGTAGCCCCTCCACTTCACCAGATATTGTACCTGATTGCGCCTTCTTCTACAATCAAGAATTGCTTCCACTTCAAACTCTTCTTCGCCATCAACCTTGATCGGTTTGGGTGGACCAATGCAACGACCAGGAAAGAAATTAGGCGTGACCGGTTTTAGGAGAGAAACGTGGAATACTGGATGAATTTTCAGGGAATTGGGGAGGTCCAATTCAAATGCCACATTGTTGATCTTCCTTTTGATCAAGAAAGGACCCAGGTATTTGGGACCCAGTTTCCTGGATGGACAAGCTAGCTTGAGGTTTGCGGTGGACAGCCAGACAGAATTGCCAGGTTCTAGCATAAGTTCTCCTCGCCTCTTTCTGTCGAAGATCCTCTTATAGTCTTCCTGAGCCTTGGTCATGGTTTCCTGTAGCAACTTATTGTTATTGGCGAAAAAATTCAAGGTCTCGGAGACTGCAGGAACAGGGCATTCAGGAAATGCTCCAGGTAGGAAGGATGGGTGGAAACCGTAGTTGGCATAGAACGGAGACTGATTAGTCGCTGAATGTAAAGAGTTATTATAAGAAAACTCTGCGATGGGAAGCAGGGAGGCCCAGTCATCTTGGGAAAAAGCTGAAAAACAGCGGATGTATTGCTCCAAGGTTTGGTTCGTCCTCTCGGTTTGTCCATTGGACTGAGGGTGGTAGGCCGAGGAAAAGGACAACTCGATCTCAAGGGCACCACAAAGGGATCTCCAGAACCTGGAGGTGAACTGGACGCCTCTGTCCGAGACTATATTGGTCGGGACTCCATGTAGTCTAACGATCTCTTTGATGAAGATAGCGGCGGTCTCCATGGCTGAGGGGGTGCCCTTCATGGGGAGGAAATGGGCCATTTTAGACAACCTGTCCACTACAACAAAAATGGATGAAAAACCCTCTGATGGTGGAGCTCCACGATAAAATCCATAGAGATCATGGCCCAAGGTCTCTCTGGGACTGGTAATGGCTTCAGTAGGCCCCATGCTCTTGACCGGCTAGTCTTATTTCTGGCACACGTATCACAGGACTCCACATATGCCTTACAATCCCTGGTAAGATGAGGCCACCAGAAGGAGCGTTGGACAAGGTCAATTGTTTTTCGTGTGCCGAAGTGACCCGCAAGTTTGTGGTCATGGCACAAGCTTAGTACCCGTGCTTTCAGCTCCTCAGGAACCACAATCCTATTCTTGAACCAGAGCAGTCCATCCTTGGCACAGGCTTCAGCAAGTGGGGGCATTCTCGAGGAAGCTCGCCTGATTTGAGAAATTATGTCTTCCTGTAGAACGAGAAAATTTCCAGAAGGAAGAATGGTGTCTGGGGACAGGGTTCTTTCAGAGTCAAGGAACATCCGGGAAAGGGCGTCGGATTTGACATTCTTGGATCCAGGTCTGTACGTGATGTGGAAAATAAATCGCGAAAAAAAAAGTGCCCATCTGGCCTGCCGGGGTTTTAATCTCTTGGCCGTTCTTAGGTACTCTAAGTTCTTATGGTCTGTGTAGACCAAGATGGGATGTGCTGCACCTTCCAGGAGATAACGCCATTCTTCCAAAGCTGCTTTAATGGCCAGAAGTTCCCGATCACCCACATCATAGTTTTTCTCGGACGGAGAGAGCTTACGTGAGAAGAATCCCACTGGATACAGGAGTGCTTTGGCACCCTGTCTCTGAGACAGTACAGCTCCGACTGCCACTTCGGAGGCATCCACCTCCAGGACGAAAGGCAAGGCAGGATTGGGATGTTTAAGAATAGTGGCTGAGGTAAACAACGCTTTGAGTTTTCCAAAGGCCTCTTGTGCTTTAGGGGTCCAGTGGAACCGGCACCCTTGTTTAATGAGTTCCGTAATGGGAGCTATGATTGAAGAAAATCCCCTGATGAACTTTCTGTAGAAATTGGCGAAGCCAATAAAACGTTGTACCCCTTTCTTGTCAGTCGGTGCAGGCCACTCCAGAATGGCGGATACTTTCTGAGGATCCATTTTAATGCCATCAGGAGAGATGATTAAACCCAAGAATTGGATGGATTGGAGCTCAAATTCGCACTTCTCAAGTTTGGCGTAGAGCCCATGCTGTCTTAGCCGGGAGAGTACAGTTCGTACATGTCTGCGGTGCTCCATCAGAGAGGCGGAGAAGACCAGGATATCATCTAGATAAACGATGACGTATAAATCCAGTAAATCATGAAAGACATCATTAACAAAGTGCTGAAATGTTGCCGGTGCGTTGCACAGACCAAAAGGCATGACAAGGTACTCATAATGACCAAATCGGGTACGAAAAGCTGTCTTCCACTCGTCTCCTTCTCTTATACGGATCAGGTTATAAGCTCCACGGAGGTCTAGTTTAGTAAACACGGTAGCAGATCCTAACCTCTGAAACAGCTCAGGAACCAAAGGTAGCGGGTATCTGTTCTTTATGGTAATTTTGTTAAGCTCCCGGTAGTCAATGCAGGGACGTAGGGAATGATCTTTTTTTTCTACGAAGAAGATGCCTGCCCCAGCTGGAGACGTAGAAGGACGAATGAACCCTTTCTTCAGGTTTTCGTCAATGTAAGTCTTCAAGGTGCCCAGCTCCTGCTCAGTTAAGGGAAAGATCCTACCAAAGGGGACTTCGGTACCCGGTAGAAGTTCTATTGGGCAGTCATAGGGTCTATGTGCTGGAAGGGTTTCTGCCCCCTTCTTACTGAACACGTCTAGGAAATCCCGGTAGGGTTCAGGAAGATCTAGGTAGAGTTTAGTTTCAGAGTCCATGCACAGACATTGGGAAGAGATTGGTGGGGTTCCCCGTAAGCAGTTTTGTCTACAATATTCGGAGGAAAACTGAACCTTGCCCGTAGCCCAGTTGATGCTAGGATTGTGGGCCTGTAGCCAAGGTATCCCTAGGATAATTGGGAAGAGAGGAGAGGAGATGACATCTAGGCGTAGTAGTTCCTGATGTTCCGGGCCAATGGTGGCCAAAAGAGGAACCGTTTCTTGGGTGACGGGTCCGGAACGGAGTGTGGAACCATCTGCTAGAAAGACTGCCAGTCCTTGGGCTTTAGTTTGAGTGGGGATATGGTGAGTTTCAACGAAGGTCCGGTCAATGAATCCACTGCATGCCCCTGAATCAACGATGACTGGTACTGGGATGCTCCTTCCAGGTAACTGCAAGACAATGGAGAGAGTTAAATGGCTACCGGTACTAGGTAGGACAGGTGCACACAATGAGGAAGACGGTAGACACTTACGCCTCTTATTGGGGCATGCTCTTGCAAAATGACCGGGCTCTCCACAGTACAAGCACAGGTTGAGTGTGCGTCTTCGGGTCTTCTCTTCTGGGGTCAGAGAGGGACGGAGCAGTCCCAACTGCATAGGCTCCGAGCCTTCCTGGGCGGAAGCGGATGAGACCAATGGAGCTTGGTGCGGGGCACTAGGGGCCCTGGGCAACATCCAGGTAAGACGTGGATGACCAACTGATCTTTCAGAGCGTCTTTCCCTGAGGCGACGGTCAATTTGGATAGATAAATTGATGAGTTCCTCTAGTGTCTGGGGAACCCCCACTCGTGCCAGCTCGTCCTTTAGAGGGTCAGATAATCCCAGCCGATATTGGTGACGCAAGGCAGCGTCATTCCACTCCGTGTCGGCACTCCAACGCCTAAACTCCACGGCGTAATCTTCAGCCGCCCTGCGACCTTGTTGGAGGGAGTGCAAAGTGGCTTCAGCCGTTGCCGTTAGCTGAGGGTCCTCGTACAGTTGGGACATGGCTAGGAAGAAGTCACTCACGGAATCAAGGGATTGAGCCTTTTGTTTCAGCAGATTGTGGGCCCAGGTTTGAGGTTCACCCGTCAGCAAGGATATGATGAACCCCACTTTAGTAACTTCCAGGGAGAATGTACGGGGTTGCAGGGCAAAATACAGTTCGCAAGCGTTGCGGAACGCTTGGAACTTACTGCGATCTCCTGAAAACTTCTCGGGTGGAGGTACTCTGGGCTCTGGTGGAAGCATCACTACAGAGGGTGCCGAAGCCGAATTGGACGCTGCTCCTGAAGGAGAGGCTGAGAGGGCCTGGACCTGCCCTTCCAATCTAGTGTAGCCTTCTTGCAGACTTTTAACGGCTTGAGTGAGGCCCGCTAGGTGCCTGCACAGTTCATCCATGGGGGAGGCCCCCTGCCCGGACTCAGTCATGGCTGCCTGATACTGTCAGGTCCCACACTTACCAGACAGGTGAGTCCGCTTGGGCAGAGGGTAGGCTCCCTTACGTATCCGATTCGGGGCCCCTGATAGAGTAGACAGGAGGCCACGAATGCGGAGTGGTATGAGGGCCTGTAGTAGGATCCTGGAGCACAATGGTCTGGCAAGCAACCGGTAGGTCTTCAGACTGGGTAGAGCAGATGCTGGGCAGGAACTGATCAGGCTGGTCACACACAGGCAGAGGTCGGCAACGGGCTGGCAGCAGCGGTACAAGAGGGTGAGGCAAAGACAAGGTCAGACAAGCCGGGGTCGGGTTCAGGCAGCAATCAAGGATAGTCCAAGGGGTAGCCGGGTCACAACGGATAAGCACAACAGGGAAACAGGAACTCAGGATGATCACGGACAAGGTACAGAGCTGTTTGATCAGGCAGCACTGGGTCAGCATAGAGGCAAGCCTTAAATAGGCCGATTGGCGCCAAAACGCCGCGCACGTGCGCGCGCCGATTCGCCAAAGCGCGCCGCGCCCCCGCACGCGCCCGAGCGCGCCCCCGACACCGGCGTGCACGCCCACCGAACCGGGTCGCGTCACAAGCAGCGCCCACAGGCGGACGCGCGCTAACGCGAACGCGCGCTAGCGCGAACGCGCGTACGCACGAACGCCCGGACGCCACCCCGCACGCCACGGTCGGCCAGCCCAGACACACCGGCGCCCCCAGAGACACGCGCCCCAGCACGGACAGAAACGCGAGCGCCAACACGCCCCGGCGCCCAACCAGGTAACCTCTCTGACAGACCTATAGCTATTTACTTTAAAAGACCATACCCTATAAGTGGACCCGAGGCCACCGGGTGGCGATCCTCTGAATACAAGGGCATAAATATTTCAAAAAGGTTGGGAAAGAAGTCCCCAATGGTATTCTTCAAAAAGGATACAAAAGTGTAAAGGACTAGTAATCTTTATTATTAATTTACTAAAACAGATAAAATAAACACCTCTGATGATACTCATCTAGAAGAATGAAAAAATTGATTTCAAATACCCTCCTCCAAACACATGAGTTAAAATTAAGACAAGAAAGTCTTAATGGAACACCGGTGTCCATAGCAGAGCCAGCCATACGCATCAGTCACCCATCTCATACACATGAATCAATCTGATTGTTACTACAGATTGGCCTATTAACTCTGTAGAGACAAAAGTCGCTGTAATTTAAATAAAGTTGGCCAACAGTAACTTTATATAGGAAGTTGGTCCTCTATATGAGTATGGATCACAGTTGATTAATCAGGGATAGCATCGGTCAAAGGAAACAGTAACGGTATTAAGGCAGGGGATTAGCTCAGTACAGCTCACCGTTCTGACGTCTTGTTCCATGTATCTGTATTCCCTATGTTCATACAGGTGATCCAATCGCTCAGCGATAGAAACTCAAAGGATATACTCAATCATAAGAGATTTATATAAATCTTCCTTCCATTTGAAAGAACAATGGATAATAGTCCTTTACAGACCTTACTTAGAGTTGCTCCCAGTTGAGTGGTCCCGATTCATCTTCGAGGGTATCCTGCATATCATGCAAATGCTTGTCAATGTCCTAGTCACATCATCAGATCACTCAAAAAGGTGCTGAGTGCTGGATGGTTATGCTGAACAGAGACTCGGATGAGTAAGCTGGGTTCGCCAGGTGGATGGACAAATTGGTGTTCACATCGCTGGAGACATGTGAGTATGTCTTACTTGCTTACATGTTTCGCTTGTAACCCAAGCTTCCTCAGAGCATGTGCGGTTGATAAGGGTGTATTCTTAAATGTCAAAAAGCTTAATTGATTAAATAGATATCAAGATTAACACCCTATTTAAACTGCGGTAAGTAAATATCCAGTCTCACCACATACATACATTAGACTTTCACCCTGTGTAATCACCCATTGCCAAAATTTCGTACAGAGGCCCCCCCCTGCAGCAATTATTTTGATCATACCCTATAGTTGCAGTTACAAAAAATAGATTATACTGTGGGTGGAGACAACTTCCCCACATACCTTCAGAAGGAAAAGATGTTTATAACCCGAGATAGCCACTTGGATTGTTTATACTCCAAAGAAGCCAAATTGTTACTGCTCTAAAAAAACAGACAAATTAAGCTCATTATTTAACCCTGAAGGCTGCATACTTCTCGGGTTAAATATCCACATATTTTCCTTCTGGTACAGTATTTTATCAAAATCACCTCTTCTTGGGGGCAAATTAAGTTTATAAATCCCTTTACACTTCAGGCCAGTTGGTCTGCCGCCATGAAACTTCAGAAAATGTAAAAATAATGGACGATCGTCCTCCTTTTTAATTATACTCTGTATATGCTCACCTATTCTTATTTTGAGCTGTCTGTTCGTTTTTCCCACATAGTTTAAGCCACAAGGGCAGGTGAGCATATAAATAACACGCTCCATAGAGCAATTGATAAAATTGTTTATCTTATAACATTTTCTGCCTTCTAAGTCAAGGTGTCTGCTTTGTCTACATATTTGCAAACATGGCATTTGCCACATGGAAACATACCTTTCATTGGCGGGAGGTCAGTGAGCCAGTTCCGTTTTTTTGGTCTCTGATACTCCGAATGTACCAGCCTATCTTTAAGGTTTGGTGCCCTTCTGGCAGTGAGGAGGGGTCTATCACCTACAAAATTACCAAGGATTGGAGCCTCAGCTAGGATGTGCCAGTGTTGGTTGAGAATATTTTTAATTTGCTCCCACTGTGCTCCATATCGGGTAATTATTCTTAGTGGGGTGGGTGTCATATTTTTTTTATTTTTTCCCGTATTCTGGATTTGTGCTTTCTTGTTAGTCAAAAGTTCACCCCTTGCTGTCTGAAAGGCTCTCTTTTTAGCTCTTCTGATAGAGATATGTGAGTAGCCCCTATCACGGAACCTTCCATATAATTCCCGTGTCTCATTCTTAAAATTCTCCAAATCAGAGCAGTTTCGCCTTATGCGGAGAAACTGGCCAACGGGAATTCCTTGTACTAGAGATTTTGGGTGATGACTCGAGGCCAACAAAAGTGTGTTGGCCGCTGTCTCCTTCCTGAAGGTTTTTGTTGTAATTCTGCCCTCCTCCACATATATGGTAAGGTCCAGGAACGGCAGTTTCACCAAATCACAGGAAAAGGTAAGGTAAAGATATTGCGGTCATTATCATTAAGTTCATCAATGAAGAGAATGAGATCTTGGGGTGTACTCCCCCATACCATAAACACATCATCGATGTACCTCAGCCACAACAGACAGTGGCCGAGGTACATCGGTGAGGAGTAAATGAGATCCCCCTCCTAAAGACCCAGATGTAAGCACGCATAGGAGGGGGCCCACGGGGCTGCCATCACTGTGCCTCTTATTTGTCCGTAGTTTATCCCCAAGTATTGAAAACAATTGTGTTCAAGCATGAATTGGAGGATATCCACAATGAATTTGGTTTGTGGGGCAAGCAATGGAAATTTAGATTCCAAGAAATGATTGACAGCCTTGAGTCCCCACCGGTGTGAAATTGAAGTATAAAGCGACTCCACATCTATTCCCACTAGTAGGGCCTGGGGTGGGAGAATAAAATTCTCCAATTTCCGAAGGACGTCGTGGATGTCTTGTACAAAGGAAGGTAGGTCCTGCACTAGCTCTTTTATCAATATATCCACATACTTTCAAAACAAGCACAACAAACAACCACTTAATTAAGCTCAGTCAATCATTGGTATACAGTGTCAAGTACTTAGCTCATATGTAAACAAAGGACAAATAGTGGTATAGCAGTTGATAGCATTCACATAGCTACATACACAAGCATTTCATCAGTGTATAACAATATTAGTAATCTGCATAAATTATAGTCTAACCTGGCGCGGCCTGTAAGTGATCACTACCATGCACACATTACAAAGAGAGGGTCAGGGGGCTGGCAAGCCATCTACCCCAGATTTTGTGGAACATTTTTGTCTGTTTCCTGAGTTCAAAGATGAGTCTGTACAATGGTATAACGTCATTAATTAATTTTAGCCATAGAGATTTCAAAGGCGTCTGTATACCCTTCCATGACAACAGTTTAGTCTTTCTAACATAGAAATAAAGGATACGTAGTAATCTCTTAGCCTGTGAAGATATCTGTAAGTCTCCAAAGATCCCTAATAGCCCGTTTTTCGGGTGGATAATGTTAGTGAGGCCTTACAATCTTGTATAGCCAGCATAATGGTGGCTAGGGTAGGTTCAGCAGGGGGATGAAGCTTGTCATTGTCAGCAAATTGCTGGGGGTCCTGTACTGCCTTGGAGTCTTGTGAGGACTGGGAGACTGTTTGAGTGCAGAAAATAGCTGGAGTGGAAATACTCACCCCACTAGCAGAGCTCTGGTCCTCAGATATAGATGCCTGCAGCGTGGCTGCCTGAGAAGCCTGTGTCCCGGCGCCATCTTGCCTCCGGAACCCCGCCAGCTGGTCCAACATGGATGAGGGCCAAGCCGGCCCGTATTTCACAATGGTAGCCAGCCTGCCTTGTGCCCACCGCCGTGGGGAACAAATGGAGCCCTTCGGTGAGGAGATAGGGCGCAGGATGCCTGAAGGATGGCAGTTAAGAGCCAGAGCAGTGTAACTATGTGGCCGCTCGCTCCACCATCAAGCCACGCCCCCCCGGGATTAGACCCTCTTAACAGCAGCCTGCAAAAAGCTTGCGGCCAAAAAAGGCACCTGCAGATGCCAAGCCATCCACTTCTTAGAACTTGTGAAAAATGTGCCACGAATGCCTGAAAACAGAAGGCCCAAGATGCACTAGGCGCCCAAGAAGAATGCACTGTAACAGGGAAAGCAGGAACCTGATTCCTGACAGAATAGCCCAAAGTCATCATCTGTCTGATCCATCCAGAAGAAGGTCACAGAAGAAGCAGACAGCCCCTTTCTTGGCCTGTCCGAGAGTACAGATTGTCTGACCTCCAAAAGAATCAGTGGCTGGCAAATACAACCGAATCCCCCAAACCACATCCCGGGCAGATAAGGTAAATTCCTTGGGATGTGTTGCCAGGGACACAAGAAAGGAAACACAATGTCCTTGTTCAAATGGAAACCCAGGGACGGAACTATAGAAAAGGGCGAAGCACCGCCTAAACCTGGGTAAGGTGAACGAGAAGATAACGCCACCCTTTTCGACACACTGTGAGCAGAAGTGGAAGCCACCAAGAGGCCACCTTCTGAGACAGAGTAAGCAATGGAATTTCCCGATATTTTGAAAGAGGGAGAGAGAGAGCAGCTCCTGGAGAAACGAAAACACCAAGTTCAGATCCCACGGCGGTAGAAAAAAAACGCACCAGTGGAAACAGACGTCTAACCCCTTGAATAAAGGTATGACCGAGGGAGCGCGAGACTAAGGGATGCTGAAGACGACCACCCAGGCTGACACCTGGCCCTCGATGGTACTCGAGGCACATTCCTGCTAAACCCCCCCGCAAATGGGGGTCGAAATTGGAGCCACTTAGAAAGAACAAGAATGAATGCCCAGTGATTCACACCAGGATATATGCACTCTCCACACCCAGAGGTTAAAACCTCCTAAAAGATGGACTCCCTAGCCATCAACAGTGTCAGAGCTGCCGCACCTGGCTCAACACAGCCAGGCCGTTAAAATCAGTGACTCAGGGGGATCGTGGCCTGACGCTACATGGTGTAGGACACCTTTCGAAGAGCTCCAGACATTGATCCTGCAATCTGTGACATCCTGCGTTTCACGGACGGAATCTGTACACCTCATTTGTCTCATCTAGTACCCAAGACTACGGCTGACATGTCTCCGCCAAAATCCCAGAAAAATACCGCAGCTAAACTGGCACAATACCGCCGACAAACAGGAGAGGACATGGAGGAAGATGGCGGCACGGCACAGTCCGGGGAGGAGAGACCGACAGGAGATACCGACAAACTGCTGGAGGCAATTACGTTCTGCCGTACCTCACTGACAGCCCAAATAGAAGAAGTGAAGGTGGATATCTCACTAATCAGGCAAGACTTGCACAAATTACGTGATTTGAGTCAGGGCAACAGAGACTCGCATCAGTGAGGTAGAGGATATCATTCCGCCATTGCAGGCTGACTCAGTCGGCATGCACCAACAACTCCAACAGCTTTTCTCCAAGCAGGACAAGATGGAGAACAGGCTTAGACGATGCAACCTGCGGCTGATCGGCTTACCGGAGGGGGCTGAAGGTAGGGATCGCACCAGCTTCCTAGAACAACTTTTAATTACAACTTATGGGAGAGAGGCCTTCTCCCCATGCTGACAGTAGAAAGAGCCCATCGCATGCCAGCCAGACCACCGTCTCAGGGAACTCCACCCCCCGCACATTTATAGCCAAAATTTTAAACTTCAAACACAGAGATGCTGCATTAAAATTGGCCAGAGAAAAGGGTAACATTCCCTTCGGTAATGTCAAAGTCGCCGTTTTTCCGGATTTCTCGGCGGAAGTCCAACGCCGCCGACAGGGATTCATGGAGGCAAAACGTAAGCTGAGAGACATTCATCTAAAGTACGCCATGTTATTTCCTGCCAAACTGCGAGTGGAACATGACGGCAGAGCCTCATTCTTTGAAGACCCGGGAGAACTAATCGCATGGCTGGAATGCCGCGCCACCACAGCGAAGAAGGACTGATTTTACCGTGAGTACAGACTGTAATCATCTCCTTACTTTATATGGTGTCTTACACTGGAATACATATGACAGGCTCTCTATAGACCCACTACCTTCTAACTCTATGCTTCTAAGTGGGTATAGTGACTAACAGATCTAAAGCAATACTTAGATACCCCTTTGCCTTGGAGCTGTATAATTGCTCTGCCCTAACGAGCCGAGTCATATCGCACTTCAGACTGCGATCGGAATTACTCATATCAATAGCCATGAACGAACGTGATTTGCTGAGGACTATAGACATTATAAGATCCCAGAATTAATGGGATCGTCATGTATCCTAGAGGTCACAATGGCAGCTGGAGTCTCAACTTCCTTGAATGAAAGTCCTGCTGTCTACATGTAAGTTGCAGTGAACTTCTGCCCCACACACCGTTAAAGGAGCCAGTCATCATGCACGGAATCCGATAATTACCACCTATGTGAACTTTAATGTGTGCACCTGGAATAGTACCTACTTACCGTATACCTGTAGACACTCATGGGAAACACTCTGCTATGCTCCAGGAACTATTTGGACTATCGTACTTCTCCTCACACATAGGAGGAACCAAGCTGTTTTTTTTTCTCCTTTTTTTTCCTTTTTGGTACTCGCTCAAAGTTTTGTTTGGGGATTGTGCCCGCACCAGTTGGGGACAGTGCAGGGCAGGGTGGGGGGATGGGGGAATGTTCATATGGTTTAAGTTCAAATCATCTATTATATTTTGGAAGCAAGGTTCAACTTAATATGCATCAAGGAGTAGGTTTGTTGATGTTAAACTCCTTTTTTATTGGATAGTATTACTCATGGTGCGAAGGTCTGCATGGAACATAATGTCAGTAAAGTATATACTTGATACCTCTGAGTACTACTTAATGGTAACTGATCCAACATGACGTCTATGAAGTTCCTTACTTGGTATGTGAGAGGGTTGCGTGAGCCCATTAAACGCTCCGCGGCCTTCGCGTTCCTTAAGAAACAAAAGGCAGATATCATGACGCTAGTGGAAACACATGTGGAAGGCAGATTACAGATGGCCCTTAAACGCCCCTGGGTAGGATGGGCATTTCATTCAACACCTACATCTCACTCTAGAGGGGTGTCAATTCTTATAGCAAAATCAGTGCAATTCGAGCTGGAGGAAATAAAATCAGACGCACAAGGCAGATATATATTCATATCCTCCAAATTGTTTGGAGAATCCTTTCTTCTCATGGCCTTTTATATTCCACCCCCATTCTCCATCACTATACTCCTAGAGGGTCTAACATTCATGGCCAGGTACCCTACAGTCCCAGCAATATGGATGGGAGATTTCAACACTACCATGAATGAATCTATAGACAGACTTAGGCCTCAGTCAGTGGGTACAAGAGGGGGCAAAGACACCAGGTTGTCTAAACTCACTTCATCCATTCATCTATTTGACACTTGGAGACACAAATTCCCACATACACCTGCTTACTCATGCTTCTCATCTACCCATAATTCAATGTCCCGCATTGACTATATCTTTATATCCCAGCAACTTCTACCTAAGCTTTTGCAAGTGTCCTTTGGACCAAGACTGTTATCAGATCATAGCCCATATACGATGACAATCTCAGTACCCCCTAAAAGACCGATGCGGACCTTGCGTTTGAATCCATTCTGGCTAACCTTATCGCCAGAGGATGAGTCTCTTGCAACGGAATGGACTCATTTCTTTCAAAACAATGTTGATTCCGCATCTATGTTGGCGGTATGGGATGCATTCAAGCTACATGTCCGCATGACCCTAACATCACACATTAATAAGATTAAAAATGACTCTATGGTGGCAATTGAGAAGGCTGTGAAAGAACTACACATATCAGAGCAAACGTATATGACTGACCCCTCCGTAACGAATGCCAATACATTAAAACTTCAAATGAGATTAGTATCTCAGATGCAGTATGGAAAAGCCAAACAAAAAATTGTTTTTCACAAAACAAGGTTGGTTCGAGCATGGGGAAAAGGCTGGTAAGCTCCTTGCGTTCTTGGCCCAAACTGAAAATAAACCTCCTATTGTTATATCTCTACATGAATGGGGGGGAACAACAATCACAGATCCATCTGCTGTTGCTTCAAAATTCCGAGACTTTTTCGAAGAACTTTATTCCTTAAAAGTACCAGAAGATACGACATCTATGGAACACTTCTTTGAGGGGGTCTCGTTGCCTCATCTCTCAGAGTCCCAAGTGGAACTCCTTGAGGCACCCCTCAGGGTTGAGGAAATAGTCATTGCGATTGCGGAGTTTGCCAGGTCCAAATACCTATTGAATTCTACTCCCATTTCTCTGAGACACTCACACCTAAATTACTTATAACTTTAACTTTATAACTCTATGTTTGAACAACTAGAAATGCCTCAATCTATGCGTGATGCTACAATAGTTCTCATACCCAAGCCTGGTAAAGATCCAGGATATCCAGAGTCTTATCGTCCCATATCTTTATTACAAACAGATATTAAAATACTCGCCAAAATACTCTCTAAACGTTTGAACCAAGTAATTCTTTCTTTAATTCATACAGACCAGGCTGGGTTTATGCCTGGCCACAACACCTCCTTTAATCTTAGAAAACTTTTCTTTAACCTTCAAGCTATACATGACAGTGCAGGAACAAGAGTAATAGTAACGTTAGACACAGCCAAAGCTTTCGACTCGGTAGAGTGGAAATATTTGTGGCGATGCATGGACGGTTTTGGACCAAAATTCATTAGATGGGTTCAACTACTGTATCAACAACCCAGGGCAAAGGTGGTGGCAAATGGATGCCCGTCCCAGGAGTTTGACCTCAGTAGAGGCATGAGACAGGGCTGCCCTCTATCCCCACTGTTATATGCCTTGGCCTCAGAGCCCCTTGCTGTGTCCGTTCGTGCAGACCCTGAGATTAAAAGTTTAACACTTGGGCCACTAACGGAAAAAATTAGTCTCTACGCGGATGATACTCTGCTATACCTGGCAGACTCTGGACCCTCACTACATAAAGCTCTTCAACTGATAGAGCACTTTGGAACCCTCTCTGGTTTAAAAATTAACTGGGGGAAATCTCAAATATTACCAGTCGATAGCTTTCCGCCTTCTAGGCCCCATACTCAGTTGCCACTTGAGAGGGTAGATAAGATAAAATATCTAGGCATAAACATATCTAAATCCCCAGCGGATTACATTGCCCTTAATATTGAACCATTATATACACTAATTAAGACGAAAATCCAAGTTTGGACCAGGCTGCCTCTGGGGATATGGGGCCATATTAACTTGATAAAAATGGTTCTCCTACCCAAAATATTATATGTTCTCTGGCATACACCAGTATATCTGCCTCTAAAATACTTTAAATCCCTCGAAGCTTTACTCAAACCCTTTGTATGGGGGAAATCCAGACATAAAATTTCATGGCAAACACTTAAAAACTCTACTGATATGGGTGGAACAGCATTGCCAGATCTTTACCACTATTATATTGCCTCCCAATTGTCTCAACTCTTCCACATCAATAAGACAGACAAGGAACGATTCTTGGCCCTCTTACGCCCCTTTTGGGCTCAACATACAGGTGACCCAATAACAGCAATATCAATGAGCACAGGGTACACCCAGGAAACAGAATATAGACAATCCTTACTTTATCACTATAGAAGAATTTGGGACCTAGCATCCACAAAATTGAATATACTTTCACCTAATGATTATACTCTACTTTGGCACAATAACAAACTCCAAGAATTTTACAATTTCCGGAACTCAGAGATGTGGATCAAAAGAGGCATATACTTCTTACACCACCTCATAACAGATGGAAAGCTAAAGACATTTGACGCACTCAAAGGGGAGTTTGCACTTCCCAACCATATGTTCTTTCGCTTCCTTCAAGTCAGACATGCGATCCAGACACAGTTCAACAATTCTATTCCACAACCTACTCCCAATCCACTTATAGCTATCATTAAAAGTACTGACCCAAAAAAGCTCATCTTTTGCTTCTACAATATGCTCTCTGCCCCAATGTCTGCAAAACTTGCATATGCTCTAAAACCAAGATGGGAGAGAGGTGGGGCCATTAGAAGATGAGGAGTGGGAAGAGGCATTGGAAACATGTAAAATGGTATCGCCTAGGCTATCAGACAGATTGTCACAGATTTATATAATTCACCGAGCTTACCTAACTCCTATCAGGGTAGCAAGATACAAACAAAACTATTCCACTACATGTCAGATGTGTGGCAAAGAAACTGGTACATTTTTCCACCTTATATGGACCTGCCCCAAAATACAGGAATATTGGAAGCAAATAGTAACTTTCCTCCACGATGATATGGGGTCTCCATTAAACCTTGACCCAAAACAGTGTATTCTAGGGATATTTCCCGAAGTATTAAATAAATTCACGCAAACATTTCTTCAAGAAACATTATTCTCTGCTAGAAAGTTGATTGCAAAGAAATGGATGAGGCCCAAACCTCCAAATATGGTAGAGTGGAAGAGGGAAGTAAACGCAACCCTTCAATATAAAAAATTCCTTTATATCCATAGAGGATGTCCAAACAAATACAATAGAATATGGGACAAATGGTTACAAGAACCCACAACTTGCACATAAATGGTAGATAACCCGTAACAATATCAAGGTGTTTCGTAATGTAGTGCTGATAACAACCTTACCCACACTACTATATACTGTCATATAGCTGCCCTATGTATAACTGTCAAATTGATATATGTATTGTATCTCCTCTATTACTGATACTCTCACAATGTTTACATGTATGCGAAAGACTACTTCATATATGTAATGTTTGCTAAATAAAATCTGTTTGAAATAAAAAAAAAACACTTGATCTTACCGGATCTAAAGAAAAAAAAATCAGTGACTCAGGCAGGCTGAAAGAATGGCCCTGAGACCATAGATCCTTCCTGAAAGGCAGTCGACAAGGAACGCCGGTGACCAGGCGCACCCGGTCGGCGTACCCAGACCAACTGGACCCATCTGGGGATAATAGAATGACCGGAACCCCCGCAGCCGTGATCCTGCGTAAAAGCCACAACAGAAGCTGGAGAGGAGGAAAGGCATAGGGAAACTTCATTGGCCTCATGGGCCACCAGAGCTGCCAGAGCAACCCGTGACCTTACCAGAAACCTTGGTACTGTCCAGTTGAACCCAGACCGACTGGATCCATCTGGGGATAATAGAATGATCGGAACCCCCGCAGCCGTGATCCTGCGTAAAAGCCACAACAGAAGCTGGAGAGGAGGAAAGGCATAGGAAAACGTCATTGGCCTCATGGGCCACCAGAGCTGCCAGAGCAACCCGTGACCTTACCAGAAACCTTGGTACTGTCCAGTTGAACCCGGACACCATGAGAACTACCTCATGAGTGTCCCAGTGGGAACAAACCCGAAGAAACCCGGCCTGGTGAAGGGCCCATCCATGGTCCAACCCTCGCCAACTGAGGTATCCGCCTGTCAGCATTTCACTCCTGTAATTCATACACCGGAAAAGGGCCGGATGAAATGTTCTGCCCACTGGGGAATACTGGCAACAGCCAGGGCTGCCACAGCCTATTTGACCCACCCTGGCAAAGGGCATAAGCTATCGTGGTTACCTTGTCTGACTAGAACCGTAGCCCCCGAAGTCAATCCGATCAATTAGCCTGATCGCTCAAAGTCCCAGGACATTCTACCCGGACTGACTGGCATTGGTGGTCACCCTGTTTAATACAAGGGGAGAAAGGATTTATCCCTCCAAAGAACCAGAGAGCGAGCCACCAGACCAGGGAACCCTGGTTTCCTAACTCAGCTGAATCCGATTGTCCCGAGACCTTTGGCATTTGTCTCATGCCAGGATCTCCCCGAGGAATGGAATTGTATGGAACTGCACAAATGGAATCGTTTCAAAAAGGTAGACACTCTCAGACCCAACACCCACATGCAGGTCCGCAGAGGGCCTACCTGTCGGACAGAAAAATAAAAAAACGCAGCATGCAACTTCTGGAGTTAGTCCAAAAGAAGAAAACACGCTGAAGTACGGGCTTAGATAACCCGACATTCTGGAAGGGCCCAAGCAGACTTCAGATAGTATAGATGCCTACTGAAAGAAGTCAAGGTCTGTATAGAAACTACAAATAGAAACTACATTGCCCCTCGGAGTAGCTGAGGAGTGGCAGAAGACAATCGTCCAGACAGCCAGGACTGCAGACCCCCACAGATGCCTAGAGCAGGGAGGGGGTAATATACTGACCGAGGACAGCCCATGGGCGTAGCCAGGGGTTGTTTTTTGTTCTGCCTAGTCCTACTCCTGCGGAGATGATATAACCCTACTGTTCTGAATAAAGAAGGCTGTATCTGTCAATGAACGAATGAGAAAGAAAAATGTGTGTTTTTACATTTTACAGATTCACAGCACAGCTTTTAAGTTTGTTTGGGTGGGCCCGAATAGAGAGCAAGCAGATTGCACCTGGAAATAATATAAAAAAGTTATCTTTTTTCTGCCACTGAATGAAGTCAGAAAATGTTAAAGGATAAGTTCACCTTTTAACAAAAAAATTATAAATGCACATTTTTTGCAGGTAAGCTTTTTTTTTACTATTTTTTGTTTTAGGAGCCAGGAAAGCATTGCACCAGCAATCAGTAGATTGCTGATCCCATGCAGGTCTCCTGCAGTGCTGACTGTCAATGTGAGCTACATACTTACATAATTAGTCAGGTTGAAAAAAGGCACAAGTCTATCGTGTTCAACCAATAAAAAAAAATAAAAAAAATCATACCACTCCATATACACAATCCTATACCCACAGTTGATCCAGAGGAAGGAGAAAAACCCCAGCAAAGCATGATCCAATTTGCTACAGCAGGGGACAAAATTCCTTTCCGATCCCCCGAGAGGCAATCACATTTTACCTGGATCAACTTTATAAAAGTTAGTACCCAGTTATAATATGTACATTTAGGAAAGAAGCCAGGCCTAAATGGTACTGAGCTGACCAGAACCACCTCTGGAGTCTATTCAACATTTTCACAGCTCTTACTGTGAATAAACCTTTTCGTATTTGGAGATTAAATCTCTTTTCCTCTAGACATAAAGAGTGTCCCCCTTGTTCTCTGTGATGACCTTAAAGTTAATAACTCAACACCAAGTTCACTATATGGACCCCTTATGTACAAGTTAATCATATCCCCCTTAATCTCCTCTTCTCAAGAGAGAATAAATTCAGTTCCTCTAATCTATCCTCATAACTGAGCTCCTCCATGCCTCTTATCAGTTTGTCTGCAGCTTGGCATTGTATGCTATTATTAAGCTTATGATCTACCAAACCTCTCAGATCCTTCTCTAGTATCGATCCCCCCAGTTGTACTCCCCCTAGTATGCATGCATATTCGTAGCCCCCAAGTGCATAACTTTACATTTATCAACATTAAACCTCATTTGCCACATAGTTCCCCAATTAAACAGTGCATAGAGGTCGGTTTGTAACAACACAAAATATGTCAGCGCTCAATGGGTTAATATAAATATGAAGTGAGTCACACAATGACAGTATTGAAAAAATATATATCAAAGTTTATTGGATGACAACCATAGGAAAACTAGATCAAAGGACCAATACTGTGATAATTGAGGTTGGTTTGTAAGTTGGAGACATCCTGTAAGGACATTATTCCACTGCAAAGCTTGGTGTCATCTGCAAACACTGAAATGGTACTTTTAATCCCAGACCCTATATCATTTATAAAGATATTAGAAAGTAAGGGTCCCAACACTGAACCTTGGGGTAAACCACTAATAACCTTAGACTATTATATCCATTTACAAATTGATCTTTCCAAGCCTGTAGACTTTACCTTACACATTATCCGT
Source organism: Aquarana catesbeiana (assembly GCF_042186555.1). NCBI lineage: Eukaryota > Metazoa > Chordata > Amphibia > Anura > Ranidae > Aquarana > Aquarana catesbeiana. The sequence continues at coordinate 369,897,765 of NC_133325.1, forward strand.
GTGTGTGGAACTGTGTCAAACGCTCTTGCAAAATCTAAGTATACTATGTCCACAGCCACCCCTCTGTCCAAGGTTTTACTTACCACCTCATAAGAAGAACTCAGGTTTGTTTGACAACTACTGTCATGAATCCATGCTGTCTGTTGCTTAAAAAAAAATTTCCAGCAAGAACTCATCTATGTGGATATTTTTTAAACTCTCCAGTATCTTTCTGACTATAGAAGTTAAACTAATGCCCTGTACACACGACCGGTTTTCCCGTTGGAATAAACTCTGAAGGTTTTTCCGACGGAGTTCCCATGGAATTCCGCTCAAGCTGTCTTGCATACACACGGCCACACCAAATTCCAACCGTCCAGAACATGGTGACGTACAACACGTACGACGGGACTAGAAAACGGAAGTTCAATAGCCAGTAGCCAATAGCTTCTGTCTCGTACTTGCTTCAGAGCATGCGTCGTTTTTGGTACGTTGGAACAGCATACAGACGAGCGGTTTTCCCGTTAGGAATTGGTTCCGTCAGAGAAATTTAGAACATGTTCTCTTTCTAGGTCCGTCAGAATTTTCGACATAAAAAGTCAGATGGGGCATACACACGATCGGCATATATGATGAAAAGCTCTCATCTGTGTACACTGCATTACAGGTCTATAGTTACATGGTAAAGACTTTGATTCCTTTTTAAATATGGGCACCACATTGGCCCTACGCCGATCCAGTGGTAATTAAAGAGTCCCTAAAAATTAGAAACAATGGCTTTGAAATGACAGAGCTCAATTCTTTTAAGATCCGTTTAGGATCCCATTGTATGTGCAGGCAGTTTTACACTGACTGGAAGATTCACTGGGTAGTTTTTTTCACATGATGACATTCAGGCCAACATAATCTATGGGATGTAGGGAGCCATCTTTCTTCTTGACAAAGATAAAACTATCTCCAGCTGCATAATTGAGTTTCCAGTTTAATCTCATCTTAAGGTTTTCTGCAATGTACTTGGACATGGCTTTAGTCTCTGGGACACGGCAGTGATATGCCCAGACTTTAAGGATACTGGCCTCAGGAACTAAATCAATGGCCTATAGGGTGGAAGCTGATCCACTTTACATTTGGAAAAGACATCCAGGGAGTCTGCATAGTCATAGAATACCACAGTAAAATCTCTAAGTGGAGTCTTCTTGGCAAGACAACTTGCACGACAGGGAGGGCCCCAAGCTAATAGGTGACAGGTGGACCAACTGAACAGTGGTGAGTGCTGTTGCTGCCAAGGTTGACCAAGGACAAGTTTAGAGGAGGCTTGGTGTAACACTATAAACAACATGGACTCATGATGAAGGCATAGGCATTTGGACAGGTGGACACTAGACTTTATATATATACAGTATCTCACAAAAGTAAGTACACCCCTCACCTTTTGGTAAATATTTCATTATATCATTTCATGTGACAACACTGAAGAAATTACACTTTGCTACAATGTAAAGTAGTGAGTGTACAGCTTGTATAACAGTGTACATTTTCTGTCCCCTCAAAATAACTTAACACACAGCCATTAATGTTTAAACCGCTGACAACAAAAGTGAGTACACCCCTAAGTGAAAATGTCCAAATTGATCCCAAAGTGTCAATATTTTGTGTGGCCACTATTATTTTCCAGCACTGCCTTAACCCTCTTGGGAGTGGAGTTCACCAGAGCTTCACAAGTTGACACTGGAGTCCTCTTCCACTCCTCCATGACGATATCACGAAGCTGGTGGATGTTAGAAACCTTGCACTCCTCTCCACCTTCCATTTGAGGATGCCCCACAGATGCTCAATAGGGTTTAGCTCTGGAGACATGCTTGGCCAGTCCATCACCTTTACCCTCAGCTTCTTTAGCAAGGCAGAGGTCATCTTGGAGTTGTGTTGGGAGTCGATATCACGTTGAAATATTTCCCTGTGGCCCAGTCTCCTAAGGGAGGGGATCATGCTCTGCTTCAGTATGTCACAGTACATGTTGGCATTCATGGTTCCCTCAATGAACTGTAGCTCCCCAGTGACGGCAGCACTCATGCAGCCCCAGACCATGACACTCCCACCCCCATGTTTGACTGTAGGCAAGACACACTTGTCTTTGTACTCCTCACCTGGTTGGTGCCACACATACTTGACACCATCTGAAGCAATTAAGTTTAACTTGGTCTCATCAGACCACAGGACATGGTTCCAGTAATCCATGTCCTTAGTCTGCTTGTCTTCAGCAAACTGGCTTTCTTGTGCATCATCTTTAGAAGAGGCTTTCTTCTGGGATGACAGCCATGCAGACCAATTTGATGCAGTGTGCGGCGCATGGTCTGAGCACTGCCAGGCTGACCCCCCACCCCTTCAACCTCTGCAGCAATGCTGGCAGCACTTATACTTGTATTTTTCAAAGACAACCTCTGGATATAACACTGAGCATGTGCACTCAACTTCTTTGATTGACCATGGCAGGGCCTGTTCTGAGTGTAACCTGTCCTGCCACCGTGTTACAGTTCAGTTTCAGGGTCTTGGTAATCTTCTTATAGCCTAGGCCATCTTTATGTAGAGCAACAATTCTTTTTTTCAGATCCTTAGAGACTTCTTTGCCATGAGGTGCCATGTTGACCTTCCAGTGACCAGTATGAGAGAGTGAGAGCGATAACACCAAATTTTACACACCTGCTCCCCATTCACACCTGAGACCTTGTAACACTAATGAGTGATATGACACCTGGGAGGGAAAATAGTTAATTGGGCCCAATTCAGACATTTTCACTTAGGGGTGTACTCACTTTTGTTGCCAGCAGTTTAGACATTAATGGCTGTGTGTTGAGCTATTTTTAGTGGACATCAAATTTACACTGTTATACAAGCTCTACACTCTCTACTTTACATTGTAGCAAAGTGTAATTTCTTCAGTGTTGTCGCATGAAAAGATAGAATAAAATATTTACAAAAATGTGAGGGGTGTACTCACTTTTGTGAGATACTATATATATTTTGTAGCGGGGTGCCTGTAAAACAGGTTAAAATTTACAGGAAAAGTGATTGATGGGGATATCTCTCAGCAGAGGTCAGGTGCATGCTTTGGCCAGTCATCATACAGCAATGCACTGCGATCTTGCAGTGCATTATGGAGCGTTCTGCAGCACTCAGATTTCCTGTAAAAGCCCTATAATATTCGCTGTTTTTAGCGAATGGGCAAATACCCGATGTTCGAGCTCATTCCTAGTTATAACATCCAGGTCAGTTTTTGTGCAAGGGAGGCTGGGACAAAATTACCTGTTGGACTGGACTCAATCAGTCCAGTGTGACCTCATCAAGACACACTAGACATGGAATTTCCCAGCCATTGTGGGAATTGAATAAAGAAATGTCCTTTTTGGCCATAATAGATACAGATCCCTTGAAAAAATTGTTGAGTTCTTTCCTCAGAGGGAGGAATAGTCATTAGTTAGTGATAGGAACTACAGATACCAGGGTGCCTTGGCGAGGCTCTGTAGCTTACACATGCATTTGCAAATGCGTGCAGACAAAACCCATTTTTAACGCATACTGTTAGACAGGTTGATTTGGTTGTCTGTGGACTGATTGGTAAGTAAGCTTGTTTTTTTCCTTGGATTTATCCTTGGCCTTGTTTATATCTTATATAACTCCAATGCTGTTTACTGCAAAGACCAGCTATAGGTGGGGACAGTGGTCCCCTTTTTTGTATCGCAATGCCAGAAGGTAGCTGTTAGGTGGCCATTAATACATGCCACAAGGAGAAGACAGATTAATCAATTACTTTTCTGAAAAACATGAGGAATAAATACTATTGGTCACAGGATCAAATTTCATAAAGTGGAGCAGCCCAGGCCAAGGTTGTCCTAAAGAGCAGGGACAGGTCATAAGCCAAATAATTGCAGTCTGTAAGAAATGCTGCCACTGCAGCTCAAAGTGAATGTAGCACTGATTTACAAAACTACAACAGGCCTTTGGATCTTCAGAAAAGTGAGTGACAGTACGTGAACAAAGGAAGCCACCAGAACTCATGGCTGCTGACTGAGTAGGAGGTGGATGAGGTAGCACCAGCTGTTCAGGTGCTGCTGCAAGGGAGTCTTGTATTTGATCAAGACAATTTGTGACTAAAGCAGCGTACACACGAGCAGAATGTCCAACAGAAAAAGTTCGACAGAAGCTTTTCACCGTCTATTCCGATCGTGTTTAGACCTCATCGGACTTTCTTTTTCGAAAGTTCTGAGGGACCTAGCAATAAAACATGTTCTAAATATTTCTGACGGAACCAATTCCTAAAACCGATCGTCTGTATGCTGTTCCGACGGACCAAAAATTATGCATGCTCTGAAGCAAGTACGAGACGGAAGCTATTGGCTACTGGCTACTTCTTTTCTCTAGTCCCGTTGTAAGTGTTGTACGTCACAGCGTTCTTGATGGTCGGACTTTGGTCGGACATTGGGTTGACCGTGTGTAGGCAAGACCACTTGAATGGAATTCCGTCGGAGTTCCGTTGGAGAAACCTTTGGAGTTTATTCCGACGGCAAAACCGGTCGTGTGTACGCGGCATAAGTGAAGATTGTGAACCATCTGGACTTCATTGCCTCGTAGGCAAATTCTTTTTTGTAAGAGAGGCTTGGATTGATCTGTTGGTTACTGTGGAGCATTGGACTTGGTGGTTCAAGCAAACTGTAATAGATGAAGAATCTACTCCCACTGGAGACAGACTGGCTGACTAGTACTTTATAGTAGCAGCTATGGCTAGTCAGTGGCATAGACCATGGAAGAAACACAGAGAGCCTTCTGGATTTATGAAGAAGCAAAGGACATTGCAAAAACAGGATGGCACTGAAGTAAATGGAGTCAGTATGCCCACTCATCAGCAAAGGTGAACCCTTAGAAGGGCTTAGAAAGAGTATACAGGAGACACACAGGTGTAAAGAGACTGGATGTAAATTGGAATGCTCAGAGAATTACACAGGTGCTGGTAACAAGATGTTAGTTGGAACACACACAGGGAATCACACAGATGCTGAGATGCAGAGGTGAAAGAAGACTGGAAGTCACAGCTACAGGTATGCTGATTGCAGGCTGGAGTGAACAAAAAATACCACAAGAGCTGGAATGCAAGTTGCTGGCTGGAAGATACAGAGAATCACAAAGGCACTGGTTGCAAGTAGTGGGCTGGAATACACGGAGAATAACAGAGGATCACTGGAATCACAAACACTGGAGACACCCAGAGGTCACAGAGAATCACTCTTTAAGACAGAGCCTTGCCATGGATTGGTTGAGGTGCTAGTGACCACTGATTGCATGCATGACAAAAGTCTTGCACGGGGGAGAATACCTAGCACAGGAGAATGGAAGAGGTGAGTGTAACACTACTTTTTCAGAGGTAGAGACCAGGCAGACTCAGCTCTCTTCCTCCTTATTAGCTTAGAGACAGCAGCAGGAAGCATTGGTTCCCGAGGCTGTCAATTACAGCCAGTGAGGAGGTAATGGGGTACAGGACCAAGCCCCACTCTGTGTGTCAATAGACACACAGAGTTGGGCTCAGGAGCGAGCACACATGAATGCCCCTATAGCAAGCAGTTTGGACCCAAGAAGAGGAGGATCAGGTTTTGCTCTGTGCAAAACCATTGAACAGAGCAGGCAAGTATAACATGTTTATTATTTTAATTTAAAAAAATGTAACCTTTAATATCAATTTAAGGAATGAGAAAGCCAAAAATGTCTGCGCTAAGTGTTATATGGGTGATTATCAAAATACAATTATGTAATATAACAATATACACATATATCCACTGAAACAAATACTGTAAATAAAAGGTGTTGCTCTGTCCCCCAGAAGAACCAAGTATATCATATTGTGCAAACAAGTGAGATAAAGTCCACTCCACAGGTGCAGGCAGGGATATTTAAATCAAATGTGTTTCCTTCTTCCATCACACAAGTGTTATAAAGCAGCTTATCACATAATAAGACCCAAATGACATGGAGGTCTGAATGCACTAAATGTAGGCAGTGAAGGATCTCTATCCACTCATACCTCCAAAGGCAGATTACACAAACTCCAATCCCACAATGGCAAGCATTAGAGAGAAACAAAGAAGAAACGCCATGGTGTAGTACCAAAATACTCACATTTATTGCATAGAAATGTACTCACAAATAGCAAAAACAAACCGAACAATGCTTCATATGACTGATGAGTGAGCCTGAAAACTGCACCACTATAGCTTTACCTGACATGCGTTTCGTCAACACAGATGTCATCCAGGTGCACAAGCAAGTGATGTGTAAACCATCGGCTATATAAAGGATACCACAGTACAACATCAGCAATATTGTATAGAGGCTCATATGTGCACTACCCAGCCAGTGGCCATGTTCTTGAAGACCACACAGCAGGGGGGTCATGTTTTTGAAGACCACTATCAATCCTGTTTACACAGCTGGCAGCCACGGTCTAGAAGACCTCTGACAAATCCATTAATATGGCCAGTGGCCATGTTCTAAAGACAAATATTATGGCTATTTAGTTAGTCAGCAGTCATGTTTAAATTATTTGTGCAGCCAGCATTCATGTTCTGGAAGGCCATGTTTAACCACTCCAATACCGGACACTTTCACCCCTTCCTGCCCAGGTCAATTTTCAGAGTTCAGCACCATCACACTTTGAATCAAAATTACTCAGTTATATATAAAAAATAAGCACACAACCTTTTATTCAGTAATAAAGTTAAAATGAATAAAAAATTAAATTATAAACCCTTTAAATATCAGAACAGTATAAATTGTGAAATCAATATAAACAAATTCAGTCCACAGTGAAAAGAAAAAGAAAGTCCAAGTGTTCGTGCTTTATAAATAAACAGTGCTTCACACACTGGTGCTTCAACTGGATGCCTTCCCCACAGGGGCGGACTGACCATTCGGTCACTCGGGCACTGCCCGAGGGCCAGGGGCCACTAGGGGGCCCCATTAGGGTGGTCAGCCTCAGTAAGACCAAGGACAGTATGTAAAAAATCTGTGTTTTCTTACATCTGTCCCTGAAATGACCCTTACTGACATACTTTTGATGTAAGAATCCTGAGATTGTAGCTGCCCCGCCTCTCCACTGCCTCCTCAGCCAATGGGAACACAGTGTACAAGCTCCATTCTCCAGCGCAGCTTTTTTGAGATATAAGCAGGAGATGCCAACAGCTGGAGGAGAGGAGAGGGAGGAGGGGACACAGCCTGCAGTGTGTTACGGACTGCTGCCTGATAGAAGGTAAGCTAACCAAGCTGAATGTATTCTTATTAGTGGTTTACCCTGGTGAGGAGGGGGAGGATGTGTTTCCTCTAGCATGGCTCCTCCTGTCTCTGAAGCAGTTAGATTGATTTTCTGTGTGAGGAGAAGTGCACTGCTCATGGAGGAAAGACATGTTCTGAACTTCTCCAATCTCTACTACACCTCCCTACTCAGCACCAGTGCACAGGCACAGTCCTCCTCCCCTGCATTACCACTTCCTGTGTCTGTGAGCTGCTGGGGCAGTACAAGTCCCAGCATGCCAGGAGATGGAGGCAACAGTTTGTTCCATCAGGCTGATTTTGGGGTGAAAAATGCTGGTGTGTGTATACTGTGTGTATGTATGTATGTGTGACTGTGTGTGTCTGTGTGTATACTGTGCATGCGTGCGTCTGTGTGTATACTGTGCATGCATGTGTCTGTGAGTATACTCTGCATGCATGTGTCTGTGTGTACTGTGCATGCGTGTGTGTGTACTGTGCATGCGTTTATCTGTACTGTGCATGCATGTGTCTGTGTGTACTGTGCATGCATGTGTACTGTACATGCGTGTGCCTGTGTGTACTGTGCATGCATGTGTGTACTGTGCATGCGTGTCTGTGTGTACTGTGCATGCGTCTGTGTGTACTGTGCATGCATGTGTGTAATTTGCATGTGTGCGTGTACTGCGTGTGCATGTGTGTGTACTGTGCATGTGTGTGTGTACTGTGCATGCTTGTGTCCATGTGTACTGTGCATGTGCGTGTGCACTGTGCTTGTGTCTGTGTGTACTGTGCTTGCATCTGTGTGAACTGTGCATGCGTGTGTGTCTGTGTGTTCTGTGCATGCGTGTGTGTACTGTGCGTGTGCCTGTGTGTACTGTGCCTGCCTATACTGTGCATGCATGCATGTGTGTGTACTAATCATGTGTGCGTCTGTGTGTACTGTGCATGTGTGTGTGTGTACTGTGCATGCGGGTGTCTGTGTGTACTGTGCATGTGTGTGTGTACTGTGTGTACGTCTGTGTGTACTGTGCATGTGTGTGTATACTGTGCGTGCATGCGTGTGTGCGTCTGTGTGTACTGTGCATGTGTGTGTGTGTGTGTGTATACTGTATGATCCATGTGTACCCCCTGCCGTTCAATAGAAGTGAGATCTAAAAATCCCATGCCTGTAAAAAATGCCCTTGTTGCCATTCAGAGGCAGCTGAATGGTTCACTGCTGAGCTCGGCCTCGGATCAGGCAGCAGGGCAGGTCTGGGTACACACCTGTGCAGTGATATCATGGAACACATCAAGCATGGCTTTTATTCACATGCCCCACAGCAGTTCACTATTCTGCTGGCTCTACGACTGCACATGCGCAGTTCAGATCCTGCAACATGTGGATTTTTTTCTTAAAAGCTTTTTCCCACCAGCTGCTTACCACACCAAGCACTAAGGTGCACAGGTGTGTGTGTAAGGGAATTCTGATGGAAGGTGGTCCACTGGGGGCTGTGCCGTAGGGCGTCACTCTGGGGGCTCTGCCATAAGGTGGCACACTGGGTTCTCAGCCGTACAGGTATCTGCTCCCTCCTCCCCCTTGAAAGGTGCCAAATGTGACACCAGAGGGGGGGGATCCAAAAAGTGGAAGTTCCATTTTTGGGTGGAACTCCACTTTAAGCTGCTCTCCTCCCAAGCGCAATAGGCCAGTAGAAGGAGCTGTGAGCTCCAAGCGCATAGCCCGTACATTCCTACATTGCAAATCGTCACCCACAGGTGACGGTCGGTGGGGGTCTTGAAGGGATCTTATTTTTTTTTTTTTTTTTTTTGCTCATTGTTTTTTTCAATGTTGATCACTGTATAAGAAATCAGTAACACTGTTAAAAGGTTTCATTCATGAAGTCTTTGATTGCTACTTTGAAGCTGTGATTGGTCACAACTATCACATGGTATAGGGCCAAGTGATTGACCATCGTACCATGTGATCACTGTATCCAATCACAGAGCTCACACAGTAGTAAGCAAGGCATCATGAATCACAGCCTTGTTTACTACCGTAACTGTGATCACTGTGATTGGTCACAGTGATCACATGGTACCAGGGCCAATCACAGCAGCTCAATACTGTGATCAGGGATCTGCTCTGTCTGGCAGATGCAGCAAGCACAGTTCACACCGCTGTATGCCCCAGTGGTGGGTACGTCCTGCCGGAAGTAGAGCACACCTGCCTGTACATTGATTGGGTGGAAAGTGGTTAAAGAGACCAATATTGAGGCTCTTTGCATAGTTCAAACAAATTATCAAAAAAAAAATTATACCATTTTATATTTTTATTTTTTTAAATCAAAAAGCTTAAAAAAAAAAAAATTCTAATATAATAGATAAAATAGTGTCAACACCCAAATACATGAAAATATTTCACCCATAAAATGTCTGGGGATACATCCAGCAGAACAGAGAATTAATATGTAAAGATATACAAAATGACTTAAATATGAACAAAATGACAGACAGCACCAAATAAAAAATATTCTAAAAAAATATATAGAACAAAGTAAAAACAATGTAAAAGGTTAAAAAAATTAAAGATTTATTATTAACCAATGGTGATACTGAGCTTAGTTATTATTGATGAAACAATAATGTCCCATTCCAATTTTAGTCCAGGCGGGTTGTAGGACTTTATTTCATCTATTCATTTTTTTTCAGGATGTGATATTGCCCTCTTTATGTTGGAAGCCTGTCAATGGGGTAAAGGTTTGCCCATGCCTACCAATTTTAGCCTGCTTAAGTCCTTTGCATGATGTATAGTATAATGTAGGCATGTGCAATTCGTTTCGTTCCAAATTCGTTTTTTAACGAATTTCGACTAATTCGTTAATTCGGAAATATCCGAATGAACGAAAACCTGTTTAACAAATTTTTCAGAATATTCGTAAATTCAAAAAAATTTGTAAATTCGTAAATTCATACATTCGTAAATTCGTACATTCGTAATTTACGAATGTACTTTCGTACATTCGTACATTAGTAAATTAGTGAATTCGTAAATTTGTAAATTCGGAAATCTGAAATAATAATTAACTAATAATAACTTAACTACTATTACTAGTAACTATTAAATTATAGGTATTGTAGTTTCCTTTCAAATTTGACTGTTAGTGAATGTAACACATACAAATTTATCCGAAGGTTACGAATGATCCGAAGTAACGAATGCCGTATCCAAACGAAACGAACGTAATGAATTAATAATAATAAATAACAATAATAATAATAAAAACTTTTTATTATTATTATTTATTATTAATTTGTTCCGTTCCATTTATTTAGATGCAGCATTCGTTATTTCGGATAATGCGTAACTTCGGATAAATTCGTATTTGTTACATTCACTGACAGCCAAATTTGAAAGGAAATGACAATACCTATAATTTAATAGTTAGTTACTATTTCAGATTTTCTAATTTTTGGGTTTTGGATTTCAAATTACAAATGTACGAATTTACGAATGTACGAATGTACGAATTCACGAATGTACGAATTAACTAATGTACAAATTTAGGAATGTACGAATGAATGAATTTACAAATGTACGAATTTACGAATGTACAAATGTACCAATTGCGATCATAAGGAATGACATGAAAAACGAAAAAAAAATAAACTAATGAAACGAAACCGAAGATGAACAAATTTTTTGGCTGTGCTCATGTCTACTATAATGTGTGGACATACTTCACAATGTGCACAAAAACCCGTTTTGATGTTTGTGATATGTTAATTTTTACAACCTATTCTGACATGTAGGGCTCTTGTGGTGCGTCCTATCTATTGCAAGCCACAAAGGCTTTGCAGAAGATATACTACGCCTTGAGAAGAGCAGGTAATATATTTTCCGGTGTTTATAGCTTTTGTTTGTTATGGTAGATGAAAATACTTTAGTTCTCTGAACCTTAGAACTTCCACATTTATGCACAGAACATTTCCTACAAGCAAAAAACTGTAAGCCCTCCAGAAAAGGAGATGCATTTTGGTTGATCTATAAAGTTCAGGGTTGCTCTACATTGTAGATTCTGGGCTTTCTTGAAAGAGATTACAACTTTATCAGGTAGAAAAGGTCCTAGATCGTTTTGATCGCTGCTGGAGATGCCACTGTGAAAAGGGCACACTATATCATGTTTATTGGAGTTGCCCAGGACTCCAATAAATATGACTGCACTCCAGAAACCTGACCTTTATGGAAGAGTGGCAAGAAGAAAGCCATTGTTGAAGGAAAGCCATAAGACGTCCCGTTTGCAGTTTGCGAGAAGCCATGTGGGAGACATAGCAAACATGTGGAAGTAGGTGCTCCAGGTCAGACAAGACCAAAATTGAACTTTTTGGCCTAAAAAGCTATGTGTGGCAGAAAACTAACATTGCACATCACCCTGAACACACCATCCCCACTATGAAACATGGTGATGGCAGCATCATGTTGTGGAGATGCTTTTTTTCAGCAGGGACAGCGAAGCTGGTCAGATTTAATGGGAAGATGGACAGAGCCAAATACAAGACAATCAGAAAACCTGTTGGAGTCTGCAAAAGACTTGAGACTGGAGTGGAAAATCCCCTTCCAGCAGGACAACAACCCTAAACATACAGCCAGAGTTACGATGTACTAATTGGAAACCTTTATAGTGAGTGAGATTTCTATAACTGGAGATTTATTTGTACGTGTCCCTATTTATTTCATATGCATGGTTGTTTTGAATTTTATATTTTTCTTGTGTTTTTGATCACTTGGAGAAGCCCTCCAGGTCACTTTATAATTATTTTTGTGAGTCTTGTGTTCAGACTTACCGGGTTGCAGATCTCATGTGTGTTATTGAAATTTCAATTTAATATTTTTTTTTTCATAATGTTTCTTCTTAATTATTTGTATACCAGGTCCAAGAAAAAAAGATAATGAAGAGAGTAATGTACCAGGGGGGTTGCATTATCTAAACTCGTGTGTAAAACCCTTTGAGTGGACCCTTAACAACTACTCCTTACTGTAGCGTTGCTCAGAAAGTGTCTCATGACATTTAAAGGGGTTGTAAAGGTAAAATTTTTTTTTTTTTTTAAATAACAAACATGTTATACTTACCTTCGCTGTGCAGCTCGTTCTGCACAGAGTGGCCCCGAACCTGGTCTTCTGGGGTCCCTCGGCGGCTGTTTCAGCTCCTCCCCGCAAGCATTAACCACCTTAATGCGAGCTCCCTCGCATGGTGGTTAGTGCTTGCGGGCGTGCTCCCGTGATACAGCCGGCGGCTATAGCCGCTCACTGTATCACTCGGCCCTGCCCCCCAGCACGCCGCGTCATTGGATGTGATTGACAGCAGCGCGAGCCAATGGCTGCGCTGCTTCCAATCCATCCACTGTAGCCAATCAGCGGCCAGGGTGAGCGGAGGAATAGATGTCGGGAACGAGAAGCTGACTTTTGAGGCATCAGGTAAGTAAAACGGGGGGGCTGGGGGCGGCGGTATTGTCAGAAGTTTTTTCACCTTAACCACTTAAGGACCGCCTAACGCCGATTTACGTCGGCAAGGCGGCACGGGCAGGCAAAATCACGTACATGTACGTGATTTGCCTCTCGCGGGTGGGGGGTCCAATCGGACCCCCCCCGGTGCCCGAAGCGGTCCCGTTCTGTTCCCCGGCGATCCGAGATGAGGGGGAGGCCATCCGTTCGTGGCCCCCCCCTCGCGATCGCCGCCGGCCAATGGGAACACTCCTTTGCTGCTGTATGCTAAACAGCAGCAAAGGAAATGATGTCATCTCCCCTCGGCTCGGTATTTTCCGTTCCAGCGCCGAGGGGAGAAGACATCAATGTGAGTGCACAACACACACACACACAGTAGAACATGCCAGGCATACAAAACACCCCGATCCCCCCCCCCGATCGCCCCCCGATCCCCCCCCAATCACCCCCCCCCCCCTGTCACAAACTGACACCAGCAGGTTTTTTTTTTTTTTTTTTTTTTTTTTTCTGATTACTGCATAGTGTCAGTTTGTGACAGTTACAGTGTTGGGACAGTGAGTATCACCCCCCTTTAGGTCTAGGGTACCCCCCTAACCCCCCCTAATAAAGTTTTAACCCCTTGATCACCCCCTGTCACCAGTGTTGCTAAGCGATCATTTTTCTGATCGCTGTATTAGTGTCGCTGGTGACGCTAGTTAGTGAGGTAAATATTTAGGTTCGCCGTCAGCGTTTTATAGTGACAGGGACCCCCATATACTACCTAATAAATGTTTTAACCCCTTGATTGCCCCCTAGTTAACCCTTTCACCACTGATCACCGTATAACCGTTACGGGTGACGCAGGTTAGTTCGTTTATTTTTTATAGTGTCAGGGCACCCGCCGTTTATTACCTAATAAAGGTTTAGCCCCCTGATCGCCCGGCGGTGATATGCGTCGCCCCAGGCAGCGTCAGATTAGCGCCAGTACCGCTAACACCCACGCACGCAGCATGCGCCTCCCTTAGTGGTATAGTATCTGATCGGATCAATATCTGATCTGATCAGATCTATACTAGCGTCCCCAGCAGTTTAGGGTTCCCAAAAACACAGTGTTAGCGGGATCAGCCCAGATACCCGCTAGCACCTGCGTTTTGCCCCTCCGCCCAGCCCACCCAAGTGCAGTATCGATCGATCACTGTCACTTACAAAACACTAAACGCATAACTGCAGCGTTCGCAGAGTCAGGCCTGATCCCTGCGATCGCTAACAGTTTTTTTGGTAGCATTTTGGTGAACTGGCAAGCAAGCACCAGGCAGCGTCAGGTTAGCGCCAGTACCGCTAACACCCACGCACGCACCGTACACCTCCCTTAGTGGTATAGTATCTGATCGGATCAATATCTGATCCGATCAGATCTATACTAGCGTCCCCAGCAGTTTAGGGTTCCCAAAAACGCAGTGTTAGCGGGATCAGCCCAGATACCTGCTAGCACCTGCGTTGTGCCCCTCCGCCCGGCCCAGCCCAGCCCACCCAAGTGCAGTATCGATCGATCACTGACACTTACAAGGCACTAAACGCATAACTGCAGCGTTCGCAGAGTCAGGCCTGATCCCTGCGATCGCTAACAGTTTTTTTGGTAGCATTTTGGTGAACTAGCAAGCACCGGCCCCAGGCAGCGTCAGGTTAGCGCCAGTACCACTAACACCCACGCACGCAGCATACGCCTCCTTTAGTGGTATAGTATCTGAACGGATCAATATCTGATCCGATCAGATCAGATCTATACTAGCGTCCCCAGCAGTTTAGGGTTCCCAAAAACGCAGTGTTAGCGGGATCAACCCAGATACCTGCTAGCACCTGCGTTTTGCCCCTCCGCCCGGCCCAGTCCAGCCCACCCAAGTGCAGTATCGATCGATCACTGTCACTTACAAAACACTAAACGCATAACTGCAGCGTTTGCAGAGTCAGGCCTGATCCCTGCGATCGCTAACAGTTTTTTTGGAAGCTTTTTATTGAACTGGCAAGCACCAGCGGCCTAGTACACCCCGGTCGTAGTCAAACCAGCACTGCAGTAACACTTGGTGACGTGGCGAGTCCCATAAGTGCAGTTCAAGCTGGTGAGGTGACAAGCACAAGTAGTGTCCCGCTGCCACCAAAAAGACAAACACAGGCCCGTCGTGCCCATAGTGCCCTTCCTGCTGCATTCGCCAATCCTAATTGGGAACCCACCACTTCTGCAGCGCCCGTACTTCCCCCATTCACATCCCCCAACGAAATGCAGTCGGCTGCATGAGAGGCATTTTTATGTGCTCCCGAGTACCCCTACCCAACGAACCCCCCCCAAAAAGATGTTGTGTCTGCAGCAAACGCGGATATAGGCGTGACACCCGCTATTATTGTCCCTTCTGTCCTGACAATCCTGGTCTTTGCATTGGTGAATGTTTTGAACGCTACCATACACTAGTTGAGTATTAGCGTAGGGTACAGCATTGCACAGACTAGGCACACTTTCACAGGGTCTCCCAAGATGCCATCGCATTTTGAGAGACCCGAACCTGGAACCGGTTACAGTTATAAAAGTTAGTTACAAAAAAAGTGTAAAAAAAAAAAAAATATATATAAAATAAAAAAAAATAGTTGTCGTTTTATTGTTCTCTCTCTCTATTCTCTCTCTCTATTGTTCTGCTCTTTTTTTACTGTATTCTATTCTGCAGTGTTTTATTGTTATTGTTATTGTTATTATGTTTTATCATGTTTGTTTTTCAGGTATGTAATTATTTATACTTTATTGTTTACTGTGCTTTATTGTTAACCATTTTTTTGTCTTCAGGTACGCCATTCACAACTTTGAGTGGTTATACCAGAATGATGCCTGCAGGTTTAGGTATCATCTTGGTATCATTCTTTTCAGCCAGCGGTCGGCTTTCATGTAAAAGCAATCCTAGCGGCTAATTAGCCTCTAGACTGCCTTTACAACCCGTGGGAGGGAATGCCCCCCCCCCCCACCGTCTTCCGTGTTTTTCTCTGGCTCTCCTGTCTCAACAGGGAACCTGAGAATGCAGCCGGTGATTCAGCCAGCTGACCATAGAGCTGATCAGAGACAAGAGTGGCTCCAAACATCTCTATGGCCTAAGAAACCGGAAGCTACGAGCATTTTATGACTTAGATTTCGCCGGATGTAAATAGCGCCATTGGGAAATTGGGGAAGCATTTTATCACACCGATCTTGGTGTGGTCAGATGCTTTGAGGGCAGAGGAGAGATCTAGGGTCTAATAGACCCCAATTTTTTCAAAAAAGAGTACCTGTCACTACCTATTGCTATCATAGGGGATATTTACATTCCCCGAGATAACAATAAAAATGATTTAAAAAAAAAAAAATGAAAGGAACAGTTTAAAAATAAGATAAAAAAGCAAAAAAATAATAAAGAAAAAAAAAAAAAAAAAAAAAAAGCACCCCTGTCGCCCCCTGCTCTTGCGCTAAGGCGAACGCAAGCGGCGGTCTGTCGTCAAACGTAAACAGCAATTGCACCATGCATGTGAGGTATCGCCGCGAAGGTCAGATCGAGGGCAGTAATTTTTGCAGTAGACCTCCTCTGTAGATCTAAAGTGGTAACCTGTAAAGGCTTTTAAAGGCTTTTAAAAATGTATTTATTTTGTTGCCACTGCACGTTTGTGCGCAATTGTAAAGCATGTCATGTTTGGTATCCATGTACTCGGTCTAAGATCATCTTTTTTATTTCATCAAACATTTGGGCAATATAGTGTGTTTTAGTGCATTAAAATTTAAAAAAGTGTGTTTTTTCCCCAAAAAATGCGTTTGAAAAATCGCTGCGCAAATACTGTGTGAAAAAAAAAAATGAAACACCCACCATTTTAATCTGTAGGGCATTTGCTTTAAAAAAATATATAATGTTTGGGGGTTCAAAGTAATTTTCTTGCAAAAAAAAAAAAACTTTTTCATGTAAAAAATAAGTGTCAGAAAGGGCTTTGTCTTCAAGTGGTTAGAAGAGTGGGTGATGTGTGACATAAGCTTCTAAATGTTGTGCATAAAATGCCAGGACAGTTCAAAACCCCCCCAAATGACCCCATTTTGGAAAGTAGACACCCCAAGCTATTTGCTGAGAGGCATGTCGAGTCCATGGAATATTTTATATTGTGACACAAGTTGCGGGAAAGAGACAATTTTTTATTTTTTTTATTTTTTTTTGCGCAAAGTTGTCACTAAATGATATATTGCTCAAACATGCCATGGGAATATGTGAAATTACACCCCAAAATACATTCTGCTGCTTCTCCTGAGTATGGGGATACCACATGTGTGAGACTTTTTGGGAGCCTAGCCGTGTACGGGACCCCGAAAACCAAGCACCGCCTTCAGGCTTTCTAAGGGGCGTGAATTTTTGATTTCACTCTTCACTGCCTATCACAGTTTCGGAGGCCATGGAATGCCCAGGTGGCACAAAACCCCCCCAAATGACCCCATTTTGGAAAGTAGACACCCCAAGCTATTTGCTGAGAGGTATAGTGAGTATTTTGCAGACCTCACTTTTTGTCACAAAGTTTTGAAATTTGAAAAAAGAAAAAAAAAAAAAGTTTTTTCTTGTCTTTCTTCATTTTCAAAAACAAATGAGAGCTGCAAAATACTCACCATGCCTCTCAGCAAATAGCTTGGGGTGTCTACTTTCCAAAATGGGGTCATTTGGGGGGGGTTTGTGCCACCTGGGCATTCCATGGCCTCCGAAACGGTGTTAGGCAGTGAAGAGTAAAATCAAAAATTCACGCCCTTAAAAACGCTGAAGGCGGTGATTGGTTTTCGGGGCCCCGTACGCGGCTAGGCTCCCAAAAAGTCCCACACATGTGGTATCCCCATACTCAGGAGAAGCAGCTAAATGTATTTTGGGGTGCAATTCCACATAGGCCCATGGCCTGTGTGAGCAATATATCATTTAGTGACAACTTTGTGCAAAAAAAAAAAAAAAAAAAAAAAAAGTGTCACTTTCCCGCAACTTGTGTCAAAATATAAAATATTCCATGGACTCAATATGCCTCTCAGCAAATAGCTTGGGGTGTCTACTTTCCAAAATGGGGTCATTTGGGGGGGGGTTGTGCCACCTGGGCATTCCATGGCCTCCGAAACTGTGATAGGCAGTGAAGAGTGAAATCAAAAAGTTACACCCTTAGAAATCCTGAAGGCGGTGATTGGTTTTCGGGGTCCCATACGCGGCTAGGCTCCCAAAAAGTCCCACACATGTGGTATCCCCGTACTCAGGAGAAGTAGCTGAATATATTTTGGGGTGCAATTCCACATAGGCCCATGGCCTGTGTGAGCAATATATCATTTAGTGACAACTTTTTGTAAATATTTTTTTTTTTTTTTTTTTTGTCATTATTCAATCACTTGGGACAAAAAAAATAAATATTCAATGGGTTCAACATGCCTATCAGCAATTTCCTTGGGGTGTCTACTTTCCAAAATGGGGTCATTTGGGGGGGTTTTGTACTGCCCTGCCATTTTAGCACCTCAAGAAATGACATAGGCAGTCATAAACTAAAAGCTGTGTAAATTCCAGAAAATGTACCCTAGTTTGTAGACGCTATAACTTTTGCGCAAACCAATAAATATACGCTTATTGACATTTTTTTTACCAAAGACATGTGGCCGAATACATTTTGGCCTAAATGTATGACTAAAATTGAGTTTATTGGATTTTTTTTATAACAAAAAGTAGAAAATATCATTTTTTTTCAAAATTTTCGGTCTTTTTCCGTTTATAGCGCAAAAAATAAAAACTGCAGAAGTGATCAAATACCATCAAAAGAAAGCTCTATTTGTGGGAAGAAAAGGACGCAAATTTCGTTTGGGTACAGCATTGCATAACCGCGCAATTAGCAGTTAAAGCGACGCAGTGCCAAATTGGAAAAAGACCTCTGGTCCTTAGGCAGCATAATGGTCCGGGGCTCAAGTGGTTAATGCATAGAATGCATTAAGGTGAAAACATTTTTACCTTTACAACCCCTTTAATTTGCAACAAATTTATGAACAACTATAAATTATTCAAATTTGTTTTAAACGTTTATTTAACCACTTCAGTTCTGGAAGGTTTTTCCCTCTTCGTGATCAGGCCATTTTTTGCTATTCAGCACTGAGATGCTCTAACTGGTAATTGTGCTGTACCCAAATTACATTTACATAATTTTTTTCACACTAAAAGAGATTTCTTTTGGTGGTATTTGATCAATACTGGGTTTTTTTGTTTTTTTTTTATTACATAAATGAAAAAAATACTGGAAATTTTGAAAAGATAAACTATTTTTTACTTTTTGCATATTCAAAAAAAAAATAGAATTTTGCAATAAGTTTGGGACAAAATGCATTCTGCATGTATTATTATTATTATTATTACTATTATTTTTTTTTAATTGGGTTGTGTGAAAGTTATAGTGTTTAGCTGGTATAGCTACTGGAATTTTTTTTATTTTTTTACTAGTAATGGCGGTGATCAGCAACTTATAGTAGGACTGTGATAGTGTGGAAGACAATCTGACACTAACTGATGCTGGGTGTGAACTGACTAAATGACATTGACATCTCCAGTGACACTAATACAGTGATCAGTGCTAATAATATACACTGGCACTGTAATAATGACACTGGCTGGGAAGTGCCAGTGTATGTTATTAGCGGTTTTTACTCCCTGCTTTATATATTAATGTTTCCTCCTTCACTATCTCTGACACCCAGGTGTATTCTGAGACCCTATCATCATCCTTACCCTCCTCATCCATGGAGCCAACTTGTCAAGCTGCAGCTGCAGGAACAACAGTGCTAATTGGTTATAATATCTCTACCACAATATAAAAAAATCAGGTCAGGCTTGGGTCTGCAAGAGCTTCCCTGGGAGTGAAAATAAACTCAGCAATCTATCAGAAGTGATTGTCATTAGCTAAAGGGATGGACATTTTCATTTCTTTGCAAAAACTCAAGCTTACACCACAGCAAGTGTTGAGGATCAGCAGCCTCCTCATTACTTGTGTATCTAAGTAAGAATTTTGCTGGCCTAGGGGCAGCCTTAAGCCGACTCTGGTCCTGTAACCTAAAAAAAATGCAAAGGTCACTAAAAGCATCCTTATTCAAGAAATGACATAAGGAGATTACACATGCCTATTAGTAACTCAGCAATTATGTGTCAGTAGCTTGGTAGAAATGGCACAGTCTAGTTTTCTATCCACTTTATTTCTGAAGGATTGCTTTTTATGTTTTAAAAAAACTCTTTCAGTAAGACTGAAAACTATATGAAGGGTCTGTGCATACCTGTAGCTGTCTTCAAAACCTAGCTTTTATGCCAAATCCCAGGACTATCTGACCAAAGGAGCTTTGACCTGTCTGGGTATTCTTGGAGATTATACTACCTCTTATCCCAAACATGTAACTATTTGCCCATTGCTATGGGCTAGCTTCATTATCAGAGGGTGAACAGTCTGAAGTTCACCCATAAGATCATAGCATTGGACTCTTCTGCAGGCACGTAAATGAAGGCATCTTATGTTCTTCTATTTGCACAGAATCTTTAAATTATTATTAACCACTTGCCTACCAGGCACTTACACCCCCTTCCTGCCCAGGCCATTTTTCAGCTTTCAGCGCTGTCGCACTTTGAATGACAATTGCGCGGCCATGCTACGCTGTACCCAAACACATTTTTTATCATTTTCTTCACACAAATAGTGCTTTATTTTGGTGGTATTTAATCACTGCTGGGTTTTCTATTTTTTACAAAACAAAAGACCAAAAATTTTGAAAAAAAATGTTTTTTCCTTTTTTGCTGTCTCCTCACACTCTGTCATTGTAAGGCGAAAAGAGCCGATTACCAGCATCTCCTTGTTTACATGTGACCGGCTGTGATTGGACACGGACGCGGCTCTTTACAGAGAGTGGCCGTTCTGGGACGCCGTCATATGACGGCATCCCAGAACGAGAGCTGCACCGCCCCGCTGTCATTTCACGGTGGGCGGGCAGCAAGCAGTTAAATTACCTATAAATATGGTAAGCCTACATAATTCTTCTTTATACTTTCCTATATTTGTAGTTTAATGTGATAATCACTTAGGTCATTTCATGTAGGCAGCCGTATTAAACAGCATGTCAGTGGCAAACTAGATTTGTTCTTCCTGTTTTAAGTGATTTCAGAAATTTGAATATTAAGGTCTTTGCTATTCATTTCACATCATACTACAGTTGCAAATAAGCTGAATTATATTTAATCAGCCTTGTCAAGTTGCAATCAGTTGATAGCCATTCTGTGCCAACATATACTGATTAGTCTCATAGTATGTTAGGTAATTTATTTCATTTTCTTCTTGTTCTCAAATGTACTTTAATTTAAGAGCATTACATTGAAATATTATGTGCATATTTGTCCTTGTGTCTATATGTGTGTTCTATAATTTAACCACTTGCCGACCAGCCACTGTATACCTTCAGGTGCGGACCCATAGCAGAAATTTAAAGTGCCTCCCAGTGACCTCTTTTTGTAGCACCTGACAGTGTAAACTCAGACAATATAAGTCATTGATCTCAATTAAGAGTGTGTTTTGTCTTAACCAAAGACAGGTAGCAAGAAAGCTCAGTATAAGTCAGTACACTACTAGGGACAGTGCTCTGGATAGAAGTTGCTACAAAAGATGGGGCATTTTGCTGTCAAATGTAAAACCTTTCTTTGAATTGGTGCATGCTCAGGCATCCTCCCATGCTATTTTTTGACAACTCTTTCTTTATTAACCCAGAACATGGGAATTTTCAATTTGACAGGTTCAGCTCCTATTGATTTCAGTGGGGTTTGGCATCTGAAGCAGTAAACAATGGAAGGACAGGTTGGAGCAAAAGGCAGAGGAAACTTTAGGCGCCTAAAACTCCTGATGTCTCTATAAAAATTATCTGTCACCCGCTAATACTATCAAACAGTTGGCTTGTTAGGCCACCTGTTGGTATCAATAAAGTTAAAAGGTAAGGCCACTTTCGTTAGAAAAAAAATAGCCAATAAAAAAAAAATAATATAGCAATTACAATTGTGATTTAAGTCATATTGTAATTATATGTTATTAAAAATTACCTTTCCTTTTCAGTTTGCAGCACTGTCATTTTCTGTATAATGCAATATGGCTACCTGGAGACAATCTGTACACAGATGTCATGTCATTTCCTGCTTGGGTGATTGGCTTACTGGTTTTCTCAAAAGTATGCACTAAGACACAAATCAGATTTTGAGTATCCCTCGCAACAAAAAATGTCATTTTTGGTGAGATACTCCCAAAGGGAAGTTACATCTAAAGAGATGCAGACCCTGCCAATTTCCTCATTAGAACCTTGCAGGTGCAACAGTGGATTTATATTTATTAAACCACTCACATACAGACTAACTTGGGCACAGACAAACATACAGCTATTTAGTCAGAATAACAAAAGGAAGGAATCGGCAACAAGATTTGTTAAAATACCTGCAATGTGCATTGGTCACCCCGAGGGTAATGCTTTTTTCTCAGCAAATGTAGTGTTACTCTTCAAGTTAAAAAAAATGTACAAAGTGTTGAAAAAATGTAAAATCTAATAAAATAAATATGCAAGTAGGATATGCACATGTATGTAAACAATGATTATGATAAGCTGAAAAAGCATTTAATTATCTACTGATAATTTTGGGTTGCAGTTTTTTGCCATTCCTAATTGCAATTTTATAGGCAGATAAATTTGATATCTACTTATTGGACACAACCTCATCTTTTATTTTGTATACAAAATATGGGGATTGTATTGTGATAGTACTGATTTGTTTTACTATCATCATGAAGGGGTCAATTCTTACTTTATGGCTACTTTCACACTGGGGGCATCAGCGGTAAAGCGCCGCTATTTTTAGTGGCGCTTTACCGTTGTTTTTGTGGAGGTGTTCAGCCACTAGCAGGGTGATTTTAAAACCCGTTCACTGATGAAAAAGGGTTGAAACCGCCTGCAGCGGTGCTATGACAGCGGTTCAGCAGGGCTGCCCATTGATTTCCATGGACAGGGGCACTTTAGGAGCGGTCAGCGTTGCAAAGATGCGGCTTGCAGGACTTTTTTTGGTGTCCTGCCAGCGCACCACTCCAGTGTGAAAGCAGTCGGGCTTTCACACTGGAGAGACAGGAGGGGCTGTTTACAGGTGTTATGCAGGCACTATTTTTAGCGCTATAGCGCCTGTAAAGTGCCTCAGTATGAAAGCAGCCTTAGAATAAATATTTTACACAGTGTAATAAACTTTTGCACATCCCATCAAACTGATAAATAATTTGTAATAATGCTCCCATTTTAGTTTAAGGAGAAAAAAAAATCATTATAAATGAGGTTCAAAGCTGGGTCCCCAGGTACCATAGACTGAAAACTGGTTGCATTACATGCCCATACATTTTACTATATAATGACTGTGACAAGTTTTCCTTCCTCTGGCAGGGCTCCTTAATATGTTTACCTAGCCATTAGGGCATCATTAAACCTGGGCACTTTCAGCACAAGCCTCAGCTTTTACTGGTGTCCAGGATGGAATGATGGTTTAGGTGACATCAGCTGGCATAGCATGCATCAGTGGTGTGGACCAAGAGGAGTGTCTCTTCTTCTCCCCAAATCTGCACATTTCTTCCAACTTACTCAGATTGTAAGGAGGTATTTGTCTTCTGACCACTGTGTCACCGTGGATCACAGGTACAGGTTGTCGTACGATAGGGCACAGCGCATTCCCATCGCCACGCCATGCACCTGGAGGAAGTGGGAATCTCGAAACACAAAAATATTATGAAAAAGGATGTACTCCAAAAACCATAAAACAGTTTTATAGGAGTTATAGGGCCATAGAGACCATTCTTTTTCCTTCAGAAAGTCCCAAATTATTTTAAGGCCCTTTTTGTGCAATATTGAGCTGTATAGAGCCTCAATATCAATTGTAACCAGCTACGCATCCAGGGGGACCAATAGATCCTCCAGGAAGCGTAGCAAGTCTTGTGTATAGTTTTTGCGTTTTTTGCACACGTTTAAAAAATCATTTTAGGCCTGAAGATTACACAAAACCTTCAAATATTATATATGTGTCTGAAAGCAGACACCCTAGAGAATAAAATAGCGATAGTTCCAATTTTTTATGTTACACGATATTACCGCAAAGGTAATTTTTTGTGCGCCCGTGAAATGGCGTCAAATGTTAGTACCCTATATTTTCTATAGGCGACACTTCAAAAGCCCCAGGTATCAGTTTAGTGTTACAGAGGAGGTCTTGTGTTAGAATCATTGCTCTCACACCGGCGAGTGTGGTGATATGTAACACGTGTATCGTAATCAACGTTTTCATGTGTAGGTGCCCTGACGCATGCCTTTATGTTCATGCATGTGTTTATGTGGGGGTGGGGGGGTCTAAACATTTTTTGGGGGGATTTTATGTGCTTGGGTGTAACTTTATTTTTTTTTTTTGCAAAAAAATTAAAATTTATTTTACTTAACTTTTTTTTTCAAAGGTCCCCTATGTGATTTTTTTTGGTGACAGTTTCTCTTTATTGAGATACGCAGAGTCTAAAAGACCCTGCATGTCTCCTCTGTGCTCCACTAAATGCAGATCGCATTGCAAAACATTATTTCCCGGCTGAGCTAGCCGGGGACACGGAGAGCTTGACCCGGAAGTGACGCCACAGATGTTGCTTTCTTACAAGATGAAGGGGAGGAGAGTGACGTATGTCCACTCTTCTCCTTCCCCTCCAGCCACCAACATCAGCCATGCAGCTCCCGGGCCCACAGATGGGCAAGCATGGCAGGGCAGCGGGGGGGAAGTTAAGGAGGAGTGTGAGCAGCTCTGCCACAAGAATGCTCTCACCTGACAGGCAGGAATCGGCCTGTCAGTTTCACACACATTGCCAGTGGCTACAGCCACCGGATTGTGTGTAATATCCCTGCTGTCAGGTCTGTACGACATACGGACTTGGCAGTGAAAGGGTTAAATAGCCCAGACCAGATACCATTGGTCTGCCTGGTGGGTCCACAATACTGTGGACCTTAGGCAGGGCGTAAAATGTAGGGGTGACAGTATGCTTAAATAGCTCCATGTGTCCCTATCAATGAGGCCCAAACAGTAGGCCTCATTGATAACGACCCTACATTTTTTCTGGTAGTTAGGGAAGATGATCTCAAATTAGGGAAGATGAAATCTGATTTACTTTCCATTTTTTTCAAAGCTCTCTGTAGGAATGGACTCAAATTGCAGGGTCCAGATTGGGGGATAACAGTATGGTTGATATCATGGCTGACATCATGGCTGACATCCGAACAAACGGGTCATTCAACCAATTGTTCGGCCCCCCTGAACCGACCACAATGCATTGCCACGCTAAACAGTGCATTGCAAGCCCTGATTGGCTGAAGCAGTGAAAGCTTCAGCCAATCAGAGAACAGAGCACTGTCAGAGTCATGATTGGACACTGTCATCATGACTTTATCCAATCATGGCTCATTCCCGCCCCACAGTATAAAAGTTTTCTTTCACTGACAGCCATTTTCAGTGTGATTTTGGCGTGGAGAGAGACACAACAGGGCTCTGTTCAGTGCTATTATTATGTTAGTGTGCTATATTGTGCTATTTTGCTTCAATAGTCAGTGTATAATATTAGTTTAGTGTCAGTCTAGGGATAGTGTGAGTGTAGTGAGAAGGACCATCATTCAGCATAGTGTGCAACTAGAGTAGAGACAGCTCAGATAGCTTCACTGTAGTGCAGCGATACTGTGTCATTCATACATACATTAGTGTAGAGTAGGGATAGCTCAGATAGTTTCAGTGTAGTGTAGTGAGACCGTGTCAGTAATCTTGACATTAGTGTATAGCTAGAGTGGGGACAGTTCAAATTGCGTCAATGTAGTGATGGTTGAACACCGTCTATTTGATTGCGTTACTGCCAGTTTAATGCCATTTACTTCTGTGTGCATTACTGCCAGTTTAACGCCATATAGTTTTGAGTGCGTTACTGCCAGTTCAAGGTCGTATAGTTCTGTGCGCATTACTGCCAGTTTAACGCCATATAATTCTGTGTGCGTTACTGCCAGTTTAACATCATATAGTTTTGTGCATTACTGTGTGTTTAACGCCATTTACTTCTGTGTGCGTTACTGCCCGGTTAACACCATATACTGTAGTTTTGTGCGTTACTGCAAGTTTAACGCTATTTACTTCTGTGTGTGTTACTGCCAGTTTAATGCCATATAGTTCTGTGTGCGTTACTGCCAGTTTAACGCCATATAGTTTTGTGTGCGTTACTGCCAGTTTAACGCAATATAGTTTTGTGCATTACTGCAAGTTTAACGACATTTACTTCTGTGTGCATTACTACAAGTTTAACGCCATATAGTTTTGTGCGTTACTGCAAGTTTAACGCCATTTACTTCTGTGTGCATTACTACAAGTTTAACGCCATATAGTTTTGTGCGTTACTGCCAGTTTAACGTCATATAGTTTTGTGTGCGTTACTGCCAGTTTAAGGTCATATAGTTCTGTGCGCATTACTGCCAGTTTAACGACATATAGTTCTGTGTGCGTTACTGCCAGTTTAACATCATATAGTTTTGTGCATTACTGCCTGTTTAACGCCATTTACTTCTGTGTGCATTACTGCCAGGTTAATGCCATACACTGTAGTTTTGTGAGTTACTGCAAGTTTAACGCCATTTACTTCTGTGTGCGTTACTGCCAGTTTAATGCCATATAGTTCTGTGTGCGTTACTGCCAGTTTAACGCCATATAGTTTTGTGTGCATTACTGCCAGTTTAACACAATATAGTTTTGTGCATTACTGCAAGTTTAACGCCATTTACTTCTGTGTGCGTTACCACAAGTTTAACGCCATATAGTTTTTGTGCGTTACTGCCAGTTTAACGCAATATAGTTTTGTGCATTACTACAAGTTTAACGCCATTTACTTCTGTGTGCGTTACTACAAGTTTAACGCCATATAGTTTTTGTGCGTTACTGCCAGTTTAACGCAATATAGTTTTGTGCATTACTACAAGTTTAACGCCATTTACTTCTGTGTGCATTACTACAAGTTTAACGCCATATAGTTTTGTGCGTTACTGCCAGTTTAACGCCATATGGTTCTGTGTGCGTTGCTGCCAGTTTAACGCCATATAGTTTTGTGTGCATTACTGCCAGTTTAACCCCATATAGTTTTGTGCGTTACTGCAAGTTTAATGCCATTTACTTCTGTGTGCATTATTGCCAGTGTCAGGAAGGGCATGCAAGCACCCAAGATGGACGACC
The DNA here is from genome assembly GCF_042186555.1 of Aquarana catesbeiana. NCBI lineage: Eukaryota > Metazoa > Chordata > Amphibia > Anura > Ranidae > Aquarana > Aquarana catesbeiana. The sequence continues at coordinate 369,924,810 of NC_133325.1, forward strand.
TGTTATCTCTGCCCCTGTCAGAATGCCATTGGTGCGCACACACCCTGTGACAGCTTTTGGCGCCTAAACAGGCTATTTAAACTCAGCCAGTTTCCAGACTCAGTGCTGTCTGCTCTACATCGTTCCCGTGTGTTCCTGTTGCCTTGTATCTGATACCTGTTCCTGTTAACTGACCCAGCTTGCCTCTGACATTCCTTCTTCCTGCCTGTACCTGCCTGTGCTATCCAGCCACAGCATGCAGAGGAGGTGGTGGACTGGCTTACTAAACCTTCCTCATCATCCTCATCCTCTGTCACGCAAGCAAAGACAAGCGTGCAGTCCCCTGCAGTTGCCAGAGTGGCTAAACTTGCCTCCTTGTTCAACATCTATTCCCGCCATAGCCCCAACATCAACCATGGAGGAGTCAGCTGAGTTATTTGACCACAGCGTCAGCCACTTGCACCTTGATGATGCCCAACCATTACTGGATTCAGATGTTGGTTCTGAGGTTGAGGATGAGAGGAGCATGAGCCTAGAGAGAGGGGAGAACACCGGTAGACAAATTGGCATTCATGTTTCCCCAGCTGCAGCGTATTGCCAAGTCATCTCCAATGGTAATGATGATGGAGGAGATGGCAATGATGATGATGAAGTCACTGATGCGACTTGGGTGCCAGATAGAGCAGAGAAGGAAACTGAAGGGGAGGTGGCACAACCCCAAGGAGGCTGACATCAAGAAAGAATAGAGTGCAGCCACCCTATTCCATCACATTCTGCAGCTGTTATCTCCCGACCCACTCCCCAAAGCTCAGCTGTTTTGCAGCACATCTTCAGCAGATCGCACTGTTGCTATCTGCAAGCTGTGTCTCAGGCACATCAAACGTGGCAAAAACACCAGCCATTTGGGTACCACATGCTTAACAAGGCATTTAACGTCCAACCACTCAGCCCATTGGCAAGAGCACCTAAAAGCCACACAAAGGGACAGAAATCTGTCCCTCCTCCTCCTCCTTACCCACTTCAGTCTGCCCCTGCTATACCAAATCCTTACCTTTCAGCAGCCTCCACTGACAGGGATGATGGTATAGCACAGGGTGTCCCAGGTCCTAGTAACACATCTGCCAGCAGCACATCACCAGCTGTAGCCTGTAGCTTGTAGCCAGCAAATTTTTCTTTCCCCTATCTGCTGCAGCAGAAAAAAAATACAGTCCCTGCCACCCACATGCCCAGCGTCTAAATTCAAGCTTGTTAAAGCTATTGGCTCTCCAACTTCTGCCTTACAGCCTGGTTGATTCTGCCCCCTTCCGTGAATTTGCACTTGTACTGTACCACAATGGCAGGTTGCCAGTCGCTACTACTTTTCACATAAGGCCGTTCCATATCTCTACCATCACGTGGAAGGGAATGTTCTGGCATTATTGGGCAAGGCAGTCAGTCAGCCGTAAAATACACCTTACTACTACTTACTACTACTACACGTGGTCCAGCAAGCATGGGCAGGGACAATATATTTAGTTCACAGCACACTGGGTAACGCTGCTTGCATCTCGAAAGGATGCAGGACAGGGCTCAGTTCTGCAGCTTGCTGTGCCCCCATGTCTTCATACAGCTGGTGGTGATGATGCCAGACCTGTGAGCTCTACCCCTCCTCCTCCTCCTCCTCCGCCACCTCCATGCCCTCCTCTGCAGGATTGTCCTATGAACATCAGTTACCCCCTAAGCATTCAAAGGGTTATTCTATGAGTCAGGCTAAAAGGTGCCATGCAGTGCTTCAACTGGTGTGTTTAGGGGACAGGAACCACAGAGATTGCAGCTCTGCAGCGACAGGCCCAGAGGTGGTTCACACCATGACAGCTGGAGCCAGGAATGGTGGTGTGTGGAAATGGCTCAAACTTCCTGTCCATCCTTAGACAGGGACAGTTGACACATGTGCCATGCCTACAGGAAGATACACAGCCAGTGCTCGGTTGGCTGAAATTCAGCAGAAATTCCACCTGCCTGTAAATTGCCTGATTTGTGACATGCCCTCAAGGTGAAATCCGACTTTGGCAATGCTGCAGCAGCTATAAATGCAGCAGAGGACCGTCAACGAGTACCTGTGAGAGTACGGCACAACAACAGGCTCAGGCCGCCTCAGCTTTTTTTCCCAAATTCAAAGTGACACCAGAATGTATCCAAAAAAATCTCTAATCTTGTTCCCAGTGCATTAGATTGTGGCGTCATCATACACACTGGTTTCCCAGCTGTTGCTGAGCAAAAAAAAGCAACTTGCAGGGAAAATGTCATTTTTTTTGGCTTTATAAATGCAATTATTGCTGCAGCAGATTCTAGACATGGTACAGATCTGCCACCTTACTGGTAGACTAAGGGGACCCCCCAGGCACTATATTAAAAGGAATTTTAAATTTTTATGCTTTCACTTTACAAATCAAAAAATCACTGCTCATTTAAAAATGATGTTTTTCACAAACTTTTTTTTTATTGAACATGTTCCCCAGGACAGGACCTGGACCCCTATAACCATTGTATGCCCAAGTACTTGCATATAAGCCTTCAAAATGGGCACTTTTGATTTTTGACAGTTGGGTCCCATTGAGTTTAATGGGGTTCATTATTCGGGCCTGAACTTTTGCGGTGTTTGAAAGTTCTGGTGCGAACCAAACAGGGGTCCATTCGGCCCATCCCTAGTCCTTATCATGCATTACATGTACCAGAAACTTGTTTAGCAAAAGGTTAACATCCTTGATGACTTTATTAATGTTTTACTAAGGACAAAAGCTTAGGCCCAACTGTAGGACTTTTTTCTCATCAGCACTCAGCGGATATGAAGAGAGAAAAATAATTTACATTTCTTCAGTTTTTAGTTCATTTTTGTCACAAAAGTTTCCAGATTGCCCTGTTTCTTGGCTTCCCCTAAAGGGGAATTTTGGGGACTGTACCTTGCTGGGATCATTTTTTCTACTTTTGCCTGTTTTCCCATTGTTTCATTTGTGCTCATTGGTAAATATAAGACCCCTTTCACACTGAGCACCCATGCCGTTAGCGCTAAAGCGCCGCTCATTTTAGTGACACTTTAGCGATGTTTATGCAGCCTTTTCAGCTGCTAGCAGGGCGCTTTTAACCTGAAAAAAGGGTTAAAAACTCCCAGTTTTGCGGTGCTTTCAAAGGACTTTTTAGGCGCATTGAAAGCGCTGCCCATTCATTCCAATAGGCAGGATGTTTTGGGAGCGCTAAATACAGCACTCCTAACCCACCCCAAAGATGCTGCTTGCAGGACTTTTCTGAACGTCCCTCAAGCGCACCGCCCACGTGTGAAAAGTCACACTTGAATGAATGGGAGGCGGGTTTCAGGCACTTAGCAGAGGCTATTTCCAGCGCTAAAGCGCCTGAAAACCGCCCCAGTGTGAAAGGAGTCTACGAGAAGGAACAGAATAAGAGGAAGGAGATTCACCACCAGTCATCTGATCGCCAGCACCTGTGATATTTTTAAATAAAAAAGAATTAGAGGAACCCGAAAATGTGCCTGAAAATGTATCTTCTGTTGTGTCTTGTTTTTTGGGTTTAGTGTTCCATGTATTGGCATTGCCTTTCTTGTGTTTATGCATGTATAGAAGACAACTTACTATAGTGAGAAGAAAGTTAAGTCATAGAAGTGGAAACATCAGGGTCCGACTCAGTGTGCTCATTAGTGTGCCTGATTTGGCGCTTCGATGGTGGTGGCCATTTTTTCCAGTTTGTGACCATTTATAGGCTTGACCAGTACTGTAAGCCAGGAAGTCTCTTGATAGCTTCTTATTTTTCCCTGTAATGATTTACTTATCAAGGGCCTCTTTAAATTCCTGAAGAGCATTTTGTTCAGTATCAAAGTTACTTGAAAGTTACTATGTATTTATCAAAAAATCTATTATGCCAATATAGATTTGATTTCCTGATTAATAGTTGCCTGAATTTCAGAAAGTACGTGTCTGCATCTATGTGTGCATTATCTGGTCCAGAAATTTACAACAAAAGTTTGTCCATCATCCTTTACTTTATGGCTCCCAGGTCTGGTTGACATATAAGTGAGTATTCAGTCATTGGAGAAACATTTATCTTTTTTCTGTAATGTAAAGCTGTATATGATTATCATACTATGATATATGTATTATCAGTATATGTGCATGCATGCTAGAAACTTTATACATTGAGCACTAATTACAATATATCTCACAGTACCAATAGGATCCCTGAAGAAGCCTTTGGCGAAAAGCGTAGTTATTTCTATTAATGACAATACTCTGATTCCTACGTTTGGCCCTGCATATTGTGGACTTATGCCTGTCTGTAGCCACACTACTATAAACTGATAGTGGGCCATTCAGATAGGTCTCTTTATATGTTTACCTGGTCATTTATGATGGGGGCTTATCAGCATATGTATGCTTTGTTATACTTTTATGAGATTTTTAAATATGTTGTTCAAATAAACTTTGGTATTTTCTACATATATGAGTACTCTTTCTTTCATACTTTGGGATTATAGGTGGCAACCGTTAAAGTCCTATTTTCTGTTCATTTTTTTTTCACTTTTGCATGCTTTACAGGGATGTGGTGTCACAATGTACAGGCTATGTCTCTAAATTTTACTTCATTTGTGTTGTACGATACATATTTCTGACCACTGCACTCTGAACATGCAAATTAGTATGTCATTAAAAAAAAAAAGTTTATAAATAATTATTTGTCTTGAAGTCTATGTGTATCAGTGAATCTGGCTCAGTATTGAGACATATCTTGTAAATACAAGGACTGCTGCATACTGTATCTCTGTACTGCACTATTTATCCATGCCCCTTTAAGCCATGCAGAGGACACAGCCGTTCTGCAGAGGACACAGCCAACAACGGCTCTAAAATGAATGGGGGGTGACATCACCCATAGAGTTACTATGGGGCTTCCATTCTTGGCTTCTTCCATTGCACCTGCCTCCACAGCAAAGCTGCAGCTGACAGCTCAGTATTGGACCAAAAAGGTATGTATACTGATTTCTTCTTTACAGAATTAGATTAGTGTTAGATTATGGATGTCTGTAGATTCAGGGATTTTAGTGTTAGGGTGGACTTCTAGTTTAATTGAACAAGGTAAAGTTAGTAACTGATTGGCTACCATGCACAGCTGCACCAAATTTTGCTATCACCAGTATTAGTAAATCAACCCCATTCATTTTACTGTAGCCTGATGGCCGATGAATGGATTACTAGAAAAATGTCAACATTTTGGAGGGCACACTTGAAAGCACATAGGAACACCAAAAGGGATCACTAAATAGTTATTTATTTCCTGGTACATAACAAAGAATGTATTTCACTTGCAATGCATCATTTTAAAATGAACTTCAACAGCTGTCATACTGAAGCTGCAGTCCATATTCAGATTTGCTGCTGGTCCCAGAGGAACCCACCGCTTGGAGGGCACATGCCTGCCCCAGATACAGCATGCCATTATTGATGTGCATCATGTATCTATGTGTATCTACTCTAATTGTAACTATTGAGTTCCTCTTGTTTCAAGTCGGCAACTTTTAGCAACCTTGATGCCATTTCACCTCATTAAAAACCATAGGGCAAAGCAGAAAATAAAAACGACACCAAAAGAAAAAAAGAAACTTTATTCTATTTCAGAAATAATGACAAAATTATTTTTTTTACATATTCTATATTTACATTTGTGTTTGGTTATAGTAAATTATCTAATACATATGGCAGTATTTTTTCCTTTATATGCTCAAATACTTAAATATATATATCTATATATATTTATTTTCAGTTATACAGTAAATTGCATGCTATTTTGTATAAGTCATATTTACACATTATATATTCATATTGTACATAAGAGTTATTAAACCCATAACAGCCACTCTACAACAATTTCCTTGAGAGCACTGTAACAAGAATGAGCACTGACCATTGGGCTGGGAATCACAAAAAAGTAGGCCAGTTTTTATGCTTACTCTGTTTCAAGGCTCACAGGCTGTCATACAGGACAATATGGGTAATAAGGCTCTGTAGAAATTGGTAAGAAAGGGAATACACATTATTGTGTTGCTGGCAATCAATTGAAAAGATATTTCCCTTTACTTAGAGGCAGCAACAACAACAGTAAAACAATGATTTACATATATGAAATGGTAAATAACATCATGTACATTATATGACATGTGCTATATATTTCTTTTTTTACATTTTTTTAAACAGGAGTTCTTAATTATTCAGTCAAAGTACAATACTCACAACCCTTAAAGTGAAAAAGAAACAAGCTTTAGGAGTACAGAAAACAAAGTCAATAAGGAAAATGTAAAGTGTATAGTGCAGTAAAATTTGAGAGAAAAATAATCACTGAGCGCTGATCGGTGTATTCTGGTGGTGGGGGGGGGGAGTCTTCCTGTTAGAATACAATAGCATAGGGGGGTATCACTGCTTGTGTTGGTAAGTGATCTGTTCAACCACTGGGTTGAAGGAAAAAAAACTTGCAGTGTGTAACAGGCTTAAGTCCAATTCTCATTAACATACAATGAATAAGCCCGGCTTCTAAACCTTTAATCTTCTGCTAAAACAGATGTAGTACAATTCATGAGATGATATCTGCTCTGCACAGTACAGATAGGGGTAATTAAAGTAAACCCAGCTTCTCAGTCCCCTTCATAAATAAAGCTAAGTAGAATTTTTCATTCCTGGAAGTTCCAGAAGAGAACATCTAAAAAAGTTAAGCTGTCATTTTTATATTTTGCCATGTGAATGGGGACATGTAACAAATATAAGTAGACATTATCCCAATTTGATTGTAAAAGTAGAAATACCCTTTTAGATATCACTTAAAGCTAACCTTCACTTATGGAAATAACTTTTTCTTTGCTTCCTCCCCCCTCTCTCTTAAATATTTTTTTTTAATGGCAAATACCTTTTCTTTTCTGTGCATCTCACCACTTCCTGAGTCTTAGTCTAGGTGAGGTGACATAGATTGACCACCCACTGTTCCCTGGTATGTCCCAGGACAGTGTTTAAGTGGGATAAAATATTTCACGATTTTGATCAAATGCATGTGAAGACATGCCACAGGTCTCTGCCAGGACCTGGCAGAGAGTTATGCCTTGTACACGCGATCGGACTTTCCGCCAACAAAACCATGGAACTTTGTTCGAAAATTGGCTCAAACTTGTCTTGCATACACACAGTCAAACAAATGTTGGCCAACAATTTTGAACGTAGTGACATACTAGATGTACTACGTGGTTTTTCAGCTCTTTAGCGCCGCCCTTTGGGCTCCTTCTGCTAATTTCGTGTTAGTAGAAGTTTGGTGAGCGTCAATTCGCGCTTTTCTTTTCGCGTTTTTCATTTAGCATTTTTCAGTTTGCGCTTTTCATTTCGTGCTTTTCAGTTCATTTCTGAACGGCCGTTCGTCAAGCAGACATGTTGCGGAATCGGAGGAGATAACCTGTTATTTATTATTGGCCTTGGAGTTATTGCTTTGATATTTTTTTTTGGTTGAATAATGATTTGATTTCGTATATTTTCTATATTTCTGGATTCATAGAGTGCACTTTTTGGTTAAGTTCTATTGGCAGATAGCATGTTTATTTTTTTGTTTTGTTTTGTTTTAAATGCACAATAAAAAAATAGTGAATAATACTTGGCTATGTGTTTTACTTCAAATGACAGTTTGGGAGTAGGCAGTTAGATTTTAAAAAAATACAATGTAAAATTGACAAGGGACACCAACATAGTTGTATCTGTGATCTTATAAACTGCGGGATAATGGTGTTGTGGTAACTTGCACAAATAAAAAAAAATTATAATAATATTATTCTTGATATCACTTATTTGATATCACCTTTAAAAATTCGTTTGCAATAACTCCATCAGTATCACCAGGAAAGCAGCTTCAATATTATCCCATGAAAGAAGAAGAGAATTGTGCGCTGCATTTGGAGATTTCATAATTTGCCACATCATGAATGTTAATTCTCCATTACGAACACTAGTTTACAAGACTGGCCGCTTCTGCTTCCGAGTACGCGTGTTTGTACTTGTGTACACATGATCCGAAAATCCGACAACACACATTTGTTGGTGGAAAATTTGAAGACATGCTAGCCAACATTTGTTGGTGGAAAGTCCGACAACAAATGCCCGATGGAGCATACACACGGTCGGATTTTCCGCCAACAACCTGACATCCAACATTTCCTGTCCAAAAATCCGATTGTGTGTACGGGCTTAACTGTGTGTCTGCACATGAGCAGGATGAAAACCAGAAAGAGGAGTTTTAAAATGATGGTGTAGAAGCAGAGCAGTAAAAGGAGAAATTCAGCTGCAAGGAGGACAACATTGGACTCCAAGGTAAGGGACTAGTAAGTATGTTTTTTTAATGATTATATAGGGACATGTAATAAAGAGATGACATTTAATTTTACTTAAGTAGGGTGAAACTCCCCTTTTAACGTAACATATTTATCGGCCATAGATTTCTTGAAGGTATACTATATTTCAGTCTTCAAGATTTTAAATTCAACAAAATCTGTTAAAACCCAGTGCTGGGATGAATAAAAAACCTCTTCCAGTGCCCCCTCTGACCAATACAAGAATTAAAGGTGCTAATACTCTATCGGGTAAAGGAAGAAAAGGTTGTAGTCCTCATCCTGGCAGTTTCACCTCCCTTCCCTGACTCTCTGGGCTGTGGGCAGTTCCTCAGCTTCAAAATAATGTACCAAGCAGGACAATTGTGCAGGACCAGTCTCACAGGCAAAGGGTGCCTGACAAAGTAAGGAACAAGGTATATGTTATATCTTACTATTCTACCCCTAGACTAAACAAGCATTTAATATATACAGTATATACTGTAATTTTTACTTTAGGCTCCATTTCACACATTTACCAAGCTAACCCTAACTGTTTTCTTAAAAAAAAAACGATGTTGTTTGAAAACCTTAATAACTCAAGCCCAAATTAAACACAGAAAGCAGGCCGAGTCAGTGGAGTGGCACATCCTCACAACCTCCCTCTCCTTGCATGTTTTGTTATGATAGGCCATATGAAATTTCATTTGGAGAGAGGGAGAAAAGTCTGAAGACAAAAGAGTGCCTGCTGTGCTGTCAGACAACTGTTTGACAGCAGTATCATGGATGCCCTCTGTATTAAATGTTTCTTTGTAAAATAAAGCAAACTTAGAAAAAAATATATATTATAGTTTAATTGTAAAGGGGCATTTCATTAAAGGGTACACAAGAGTTACATTTACATTCTCCCGAGGCAGCACCAAAATGCAACACTCCACACCTGGTGCCTAATCCAACCTATATTAAGCATAACTCCTTTACACAACAACCACTGTGGTCACAGTAGATGCAATATATAAATGTCCTGAAGACATTAAACAAAAATATCAAACATCATGGTGGCGGTAGGTTCACATCAAAAGTTCTATAAGTCCTCTAAAAGTAATTAAAACATGGGGGTTATTCAGGTACTGCCCTTTAGATCTTCACAGTAAATCATAGTGCTTAAATTGACAATCTAAACAATAAGCCTAAATAAAAATGATAGCATTTCTTAGTAAAATCATATAGACACTTGGTCTAAACATTCATATTGGTGCTATGCAACTGATCATTAAAACATCAGTTACATCTAGTGTTGTTATAACAAATACAACTTTTGTATAGGGAGGTTTTACAAAATTATATAGGCAAATATAGGTATTTTATTTAAATAAAACACATTGCATTATACATAATACATTCATAAGGTGGTCATTGTAACTGCTGCAGATCGACAATATTATTGATTTTTGTTCTCCAAGTAATAAAAAAGCTATTTTTCATACAGTACAGAGTAGTATATTTTTAAATTTCCATAATGTATATTTTTGTGTGTTACTTTAGTAAATAAAAAAAAAATTCACTGCATACATGTGGATAAATCCTTTGCATACAAAATAAATCATTTATAGTCAACACAAACACATGGTTTTCCTTGACACCCAATGTGCCCATAGAGGAACAAAACAGGATCAAAAGTCTGTTCCCCTGTATTTGGGACTCCCCCTCGGTTGCCTATCTTGGTGTGCAGCTCACCTCCTCTTCCGCTAAACTATACTCCTGCAACTACCCTCCATTACTTGCTAACATTGAAGAAGAGATGGACCAAATCCACAAACTGCATTTATCATGGATGGGGAGAATAGCTGCATACCAAATGCAAATACTGCCCAAGCTATTGTACCATTTTAGAACACTACTCATACCTATCCCCCAAACATTCTTTTTACAATTAACAAACAAGCTAAAGAAATTTATTTGGGCAGGTAAAAAACCTAGAATTGCATTGACACAATTGTATAAACCCAAATACCTCGGCGGTGTAGGCCTCCCCAATGCACACGTTTACTATCAAGTAGCAATTCTGGAACAATCTTGTAACTGGTTCTCGTGTCAAACTGACAATAGATGGTCAGAAATAGAACAAGAAATCACCCCAGGCCATGATCTCCCAGCGCTGTTGATAGCTGCCTGTTTACACCATAGACCTGAATCACCACCATACCCTACAATACAAGTCTCTATAGCAGCATTGTCCTCCATGTTAAAATTATCATTTACAGATACTCCAATGCAAGAAATGAAAACTCAAAAAATTAAAATGAAAATTAGCGGCGTATGAATACCTAATCCCAAACTTTTTGACCCAAGCTTGGAAAAAGAAAGGGGACCATTTCTTTACACCTGACCTAGAGGGACCTGAAGCACTGGACAGATACCAACTATTTCAAATAAAACACTACACCAAATCTAATACACCCAAGCCACTAAAAATACCCCAAATCCTTTGGAACTACCTAATAAACAAACATCCGGGGAAACACAAGGGGATATCCTTATTCTATAAATTCGCTACTCCCTATACATACAGTCTAAATTACCCAATATGATGAAATGGGAACAGGAACTAAAAATAGAATTCTCATTACATCAATGGCACTTAGCTGTAAAATACAACGGCAAATCCTCAGCATGTGTAGACCACTGGGAAAATACGCAAAAGATACTGCATAGGTGGTACCTCACACCCCTACGTATTCACAAAATGAACCCAAGTATCCCACCACTTTGCTGGCAGAATTGTATTAATACTGGAAACCTTCTACACATACTGTGGAGCTGTAAGGTAATAGAATCCTTTTGGAAGGACGTAATTTCCATTATTCAAGACATAACAAATACCACATCCACATCTAACCCTGCACTTTCCCTCCTTAGCCTCGGCATAGAAAACTTCCCCCCTATGGCGAGAAAAGTTGTTATACATATTCTATCTGCAGCACGCATATCCTTGGCAAGAGAATGGCGCTCCCAATCACCTCCAAAAATTGAGGAAGTAATTTCTAGGATAAACACCCACTATACAATGGAGAAAATGCTTGCGTATAAAGAAAGAAGAGCTTCGGCCTTCCACAAATACTGGGAGATCTGGAGATCTTCTCATTATGCCTCCTCTCACTTGTGACTATTGCTGTATGTCTCATATACTCATGATACTTATACCAAACTCCCAGCCATATAGTGGTAAAAACGAATATTAGGCGTAGTCACAACAGAAGGACTACGACTGAAACCACTACTATGTGACTACACTGAGACCAAAGTATGTGTTCTCCTATTATTGTGTTCAGAATCATCGTATCATTGTTTTCATGTTCACTGGATAGTATCATACATAGATAGAAATTACTATATACTTCTTTACCAGGGATCCTAAACAAGGTCCCAGGAGGGCTACCTCTTTCAAGTCACTTAGAGGAACCTGCTCACAGTATGTACCCAGTGGGGGGGGACAGGCTCTACCTCCTGTTGAGGATATAGGTAGCACAGAAAGAAATGTATCTTTGTAGAAGTAAGTCTAACATTCAACATCCACCATGTTCATGTTATATGTTATAAACAATGCTTTGTACTTTATGTATAAACTGCAATTTTTCAATAAAAAGCTATTGTTAAATAAATCATTTATAAGTTGGATTAAATAACATGTTCCCCAAATTACCAATGTGAGAACAAATTATTTTTAATAACTGTTTTAACAAACACACATAAAAAATAATAAACATATACTGTATATTAGAGACTTCCACAAACAGTACAGTGAGAAGGTCAGCCTTTCTTCATTTTAGTGAATTGCAGCACTCCAGTTATGTCATAAACTCTTCAGCCCTTCAGAATTGATCCTTAAAGGGTTTGTAAGGGTTTGTTACTTTTTTTAAAAAGTAACAAACATGTCATACTTGCCTGCTTTGTGCAATGGTTTTGCACAGAGCAGCCCCGATCCACCTCTTCTCAGGTCCCCCGCTGCCGCTCCTGGCCCCTTCCCCCTGCTGAGTGCCCCAGAGCAAGCAGCTTGCATGCTCACTACCGAACCACCTCTGTGTGTCTATAAAACACACAGAACACGGCTCAGCCCCTCTCCCCACTCCCTCCTCACTCGTTGTGATTGACAGAAGAGAATAAGGAGTCAGAGATATAGGAGAGCTTCTGCTCTTGGGAAATCATTGGATCAAGATCAAGTGAGTATAAAGGGTGGGGGACTAAGAGGAAAGCTGTATATCAAAGGTTTTTTTACCTTCATGCATGCGTGCATGAAGGTAAAAAAACTTCAGCCTTTAGAACCATTCCAGTCTACTGGTCTAATGGTACCAGCTGATTGGAGAAAAGCCAATGTAGCACCAATTTTTAAAAAGGGCCCAAAATACATCCCTGGGAATTACAGACCAGTTAGCCTAACATCAATAGTATGTAAACTCTTGGAGGGGATGATAAGGGACTATATACAAGATTTAAGTAATGAGAATGGTATCATTAGCAGTAATCAGCATGGATTTATGAAGAATTGTTCTTGCCAAACCAAACTATTAACCTTCTATGAGGAGGTGAGTTGCCATCTAGATAAAGGAAGGCCCGTAGATGTGGTGTATCTGGATTTTGCAAAAGCATTTGACACAGTTCCGCGTAAATGTTTACTGTACAAAATAAGGTCCGTTGGCATGGACCATAGGGTGAGTACATGGATTGAAAACAACAAGGGCGAGTTCAGAGGGTGGTGATAAATGGGGAGTATTCAGAATGGTCAAGGGTGGGTAGTGGGGTCCCCCAGGGTTCTGTGCTGGGACCAATCCTATTTAATTTGTTCATAAATGACCTGGAGGATAGTGCAAACAGTTCGATCTCTGTATTTGCGGATGATACTAAACTCAGCAGGGCAATAACTTCTCTATAGGATGTGGAAACCTTGCAAAAAGATCTGAACAAATTAATGGGGTGGGCAACTACATGGCAAATGAGGTTCAATGTAAGAAAAACGTAATGCATCTGAGTGGCAAAAATATGAATGCAATCTATACACTGGGGGGAGAACCTCTGGAGGAATCTAAGTTGGAAAAGGACCTGGGGGTCCTAGTAGATGATAGGCACAGCAATGGCATGCAATGCCAAGCTGCTGCTAACAAATCAAACAGAAGGGCAACAAAGCTAATAAAGGGTCTGGAGGATATTAGTTATGAGGAAAGGTTGCGAGCACTGAACTTATTCTCTCTGGAGAAGAGACACTTGAGAGGGTATATGATTTCAATATGCAAATACCATACTGGTGACCCCACAATAGGGAAAAAACATTTTCACAGAAGGGAGTTTAACAAGACTCATACTGTAAGAGCGGCAAGGATGTGAAATTCCCTTCCACAGGCAGTGGTCTCAGCAGGGGGCATCGACAGTTTCAAGAAACTATTAGATAAGCACCTGAACGACCGCAACATACAGGGATATACAATGTAATACTGACATATAATCACACACATAGGTTGGACTTGATGGACTTGTGTCTTTTTTCAACCTCACCTACTATGTAACTATGTAACCACTTTAAAACAGAACAATTTGTAAGATTATGTTAATTTGTTGATTATGTCGGGCTGCATTTCAGACACTATTTGTCTTTTAGATTGTCAGTGCTAAAGCAGAATCCTTTAAAGTACTGGCAAATGTAATATTAAATAAATGCTATAGTCGGACTCATACTGGTGCTCACCTGGTGAAACTGATGATGGATAACAAAAATATATTACGTTTTTATGAATGAGCCAATATTATGCTAAATTAAGCATTCAGTCAAATATATGTGTTGTTCTTATACATGGCTGCCCCCGTTTTACTAGAGCATTAGATCATAGCATTGATCTAAAAGGACACGCTATTATAGCTACTATACTATTTTACCAAGGGCATCACATTATTGGGAGCGCCAGAATCCTTTCCTTTTATATGATTGTTCTTATACATGAAGCCAATATGCAATTCAGTTATAGAAATATACTTTACAAGAGCATTTTATAAAATAACAATGTTCACATCTTTCTTAAAGTATTTCTTCCTATGAAATCTTTATTATTTTTTCATGATCTTGTAAAAGTATATGATTAGACAAATTGTTTTCTGTAAAGAGTCATGTCAAGTTTTATATGAAGGATTTATAGTTTATTTCCTAATTTTTATTCAGTTTTAAATTGTGTGCAGGGGATCTGGGAAGATAAGATAAAGACAGATTTAAGGCTTTAAGGTTTTAATAGCACTATTTAAATTAATACATAACTTGATTAAAATATTCTAAGCTGTGTTTCCACCTTAAACAGCTTAATAAAATGCTAAAAAAATTAGGATAAGTTAGTAAATTAACTCAAAAGGAAATAAAGCAAGATGTTATTATTTTTTTAATCACACCGTTTTTTTTACTTTGACAGATTTAAGTATATTCTGCAATATATTAATCAACACTTGTAATGTTCAAAGCATGTGTCATTTGTAGTAGTACATAACATAACTTTACATAAATATACAATTAACTATGGTTATTTTCATATGCAAAGTGTTGTTTTGCATAGTACAGTATATGCAATCATATCCTATTTAGTTTGAAGCATTTAGAGTTTGGTTATTATTATATGCTTATAACATGACTGAATGATACCCCTCTTTATTTGCAAGGCTAGAATCCTGGTTTTAACTTCTTGCGGGGCATTATCAGAGTTTATCTGTTGTTTTTTTACGCAAAAGCATACCAAGTTGTCCTTAATGTGTGTGTGCACTGCATGTCCTTTAGCAATAAAACTATTTTCTTTCTTTTTTTTCTCTCAATACAGACCATTCCAACAACATTATTTTCACTTTTATGAACACATTGGGGTTGACTTGCTAGAGAAGTAGGCCTTGTTTATTTTGTAAAGTGAATTTTCACTCAATTTGTGAATGAGTCAGAATTTGCTTTGCAAAAAAAATACTTAGTCATATTCAAGGAAATAAAAGAACAAATATAAAAACCATTCACTAATTTATAAATGTATATATTACAGAGCTGCATTAAACATAAGTGCAAATTCACATTGCAAAGTGAACACGTGTTACTCTTTTGTAAATCATAGTCAAAACCACTGACTATATCTACTAGCACGCACATTTAAAAAAAAACAGATGGTATCTCTTTTTAATAAGGTTAAACTGACCCACAATCATTGCAGTATCATTACAAGTATTCTTTATATAAATAAACTGTTATGCTGTCAGTTATTCTAACTTTATTTAGGGATAGTTGAGAGTGAACAATAGACCTTCATAAGCATTTGAAATCAATTCAGCTTGAGAACCCAATGCAAGTGACCATGTTGCCTGGCATGAAGACACATAAGGGGGGTTATTTACGAAAGGCAAATCCACTTTGCACTACAAGTGCCCTGCAAGTGCACTTGGAAGTGCCATCGCTGTAAATCCGAGGGGGACATGCAAGGAAAGTAGAAAACTGCATTTTAGCTTGCACATGATTGGATGATAAAATCAGCAGAGCTTTCCCTCATTTCAGATCTACCCCTTAGATTTACAGCGACTGCACTTCCAAGTGCACTTGCAGTGCACTTGTAGTGCAAAGTGGATTTGCCTTTCGTAAATAACCCCCATGGTCTATGGTATATACGAGGCAGGAGGAAACCTCAGCTTCACAACAGAAAACAAACCCAATGGTATTTACCCAAAACTGAAATATTGTTTTTCAGTAAATATAATAATGAATGCATATCCCTATATCTATTGACCTTATTTATTGTTGATATTATACTGAAAAGTAATTAATACAGAGTAATAAATAGACTTCTTTGCACAAAACAATTTTAAAGTATGTAACCATTTCCCACACTGTTGAACTTCCATCAAACTTGATGGAAAGAAAAGGATTGTAAAGTTGCTAGAAATACAAACATAATTTGCAGTCCAGCAGTTTCTAATGTGCAGTCTGTTTAGGAAATAAAGCCCTATTTTTGTAAGCTTCTTGCAGTTTTACTGCCAACTAACATATAAGGTCTCATGTACACTGCTGCTGCTAAACGGACGTTTAGGAGCAGTTTGGTGTTTTTTTTCAACTGCTCCAGAACTCTCCTCTATGTTATCTTATCCTCCCATGTAATTTGTCTCTACCAGAGAAGGATTCTCAAGAAGTAAAGCAGACTCCTGTCTCTTCTCCAGGAATCAAGAAGACAGATTGATATACATCCTTATCTATGTTGATGACATTGTAAATTGTTTTGAAAAAGAAGGCGATTATATTCATATAGTTCACAAGTTGAAAGAAAACTTTAAAATCAAAGAGCTTGGGAACATAAGCTACTATCTGGGAATCCAAACAGAGAGAGAAGAAGCTGAAAGTTATCTTCTCAAGCAATCTCAGAAAATCTCCAAAATCTTGGAACAATTTCATATGCAAGATGTAAAGGAAAACGCCTATGGAACCAGGCTATCAAAAGAGCAATGAAGCGAAAAACCTGCTACCCATCAATGACATGTATCGCAGAGCAATCAGTAAGCTGCTATATGTTGCCACTGTGACAAGACCAGACATAGCCGCAGCAGTGGGCATACTATGCAGGAAAGTCTCAGCTCCCTGTCAGCGTGACTGGAGTGCAGTAAAAAGAGTGATACATTATCTCAAAGGAACAATTCAGATGAAGTTACAGTTACCAGCAACATCCAATTCAAAACTGGTCAGATACGTGGATGCTGATTGGGCTGGGGACTGCACAGACCACAAATGCACAAGTAAATTCATCTTCCAGTATGGGGAAGGAACCATAAGTTGGTCTAGTCGAAAGAAAGCAACTGTCACTCTATGTTCAACTGAAGCAGAGTATATTGCAGCAGCATAAGCATGTCAAAAGCGATATGGATTTGTCAACTTTTTATGGACATTGGGATAGACATGTCAAAACCAATTCCCATTTTAAAAGACAACCAGGGATGTATAAAGCTTACACATTCAGAAAGGGTCAATCCTAGGACCAAACACATCAATGTCAAGGGGTGTTGGAAGAACAACAGCAATCTGCTTACATACTGTGACTGTGTATATGCATTATAGCTGTCTATCCAGCGGGTGGCACTGCAACATTAACCAGAGGAAGTATTAGCTTTCTCAGCGCATGTGTTCTCTTATATTCCTGCTTCCTGTTCCATTATAAAGACATGCTTTGATAGCCTCCATGAAAACAAAGGTATACTCTGCATACAACAAGCTTCCAGCGCATGATTCAATAACCTGCTAAAAGTCACTAGCAGCAGCACTGTACACTGGTCAGGAAAAGGTACAGGCTCTCCTCCTACACCAGGCAAAACTGATGTTAGAATCACTAGTGGGCATTGAGGGGACTGGTCACCCATTGCACAGAAACCAGACAATTGAGGGCAGTTAACTTAACAAGAAGTAAAAGCACCTCCACACTATAGAGCTTTTTCAGCTTTTACACCTGGTTTGCTGTAGTATAGGGACATGTACAAAACAAAAGGAATGGAACCTAACAAAAGGTGAGCTATTTACAGCATTTATTTAAAAAAAATGTGCTCAGAAATCAGCTTTAACCAAACAGTTCAGTTTCTGCATATAGTATATTCTTTTCGTGAAACATGTATCTTATAGGAAGTGTTGAATTAGAGTGCATAGTTGAATCATTCATACTATTTTGCAAGGTACATTTGGATTTTTAGTAAAGAGGAAACAAGTATTTGTAGGCATAACTGGGTTATCTAGACTTTGATTGTATATGGAATAGAATCATTAAATATGAAGAGGACACAATCATGTCCCCTGAGTTCGCCTTTAAATTGAAATAAAATATAAGGAGTTATAATACACAGCTGTGCACAATAATAAAGAAGCAATATTATGGATGTACAGATGTGACACTATGTATATTCAAACCTATAGTTACATAGTTAGTCAGGTTGAAAAAAGACACAAGTCCACCCAGTTCAACCATAAAAATAAATAAAAAATAATATCAAACAATCCCATATACCAAATCCTATACCCACAGTTGATCCAGAGGAAGGCGAAAAACCCCAGCAAAGCATGATCCAATTTGCTACAGCAGGGAAAAAAATTCCTTCCTGACCCCTGAGAGGCAATCGGATTTTCCCTGGATCAACTTTACCTATAAATGTTAGTACCCAGTTATATTGTGTGTATTTAGGAAAGAATCCAGGCCTCTCTTAAAGCAATCTACTGAGCTGGCCAGAACCACCTCTGGAGGGAGTCTATTCCACATTTTCACAGCTCTTACTGTGAAAAAACCTTTCAGTATTTGGAGATTAAATCTCTTTTCCTCTAGGTGTAAAGAGTGCCCCCTTGTCCTCTGTGTTGACCATAAAGTGAATAACTCAACACCAAGTTCACTATATGGACCCCTTATATATTTGTACATGTTGATCATATCCCCCCTTAATCTCCTCTTCTCAAGAGAGAAAAAAAATCAATTCCTCTAATCTTTCCTCATAGCTGAGCTCCTCCATGCCTCTTATCAGTTTGGTTGCCCTTCTCTGCACTTTCCCCAGTTCCCCGATATCCACTTTGAGAACATTAATGATTTGTACAGGGGCAAAATTATCTCTCTCTCGTCCATACCTCTCTTAATGCAAGAAAAGACTTTGCTCGCTTTGGAAACCACAGCTTGGCATTGCATGTTATTATTAAGCTTATGATCTACCAAAACTCCCAGATCCTTCTCCACCATGGATTCCCCCAGTTGTACTCCCCCTAGTATGTATGATGCAATGATGCATGCATATTCTTAGCCCCCAAGTGCATAACTTTACATTTATCAACATTAAACCTCATCTGGCACATAGTCGCCCAATTAGACAGTGCATTGAGATCGGCTTGTAAATTGGAGACATCCTGTAAGGACATTATTCCACTGCATTTTTTGGTGTCATCTGCAAAGACTGGCAGATGGTACTTTTAATCCCAGACCCTATATCATTTATAAAGCTATTAAAAGTAATGGTCCCAACACTGAACTTTGGGGTACACCGCTGATAACCTTAGACCATTCCCGACTATAGAAGTTAAACTAACAGGTCTATAGTTACTTGGTAAAGACTTTGATCCCTTTTTAAATATAGGCACCAAATTGGCCCTAAGACAATCCAGTGGTACCATTCCTGTCATTAATGAGTCCCTAAAAATTAGAAAAAATGGCTTTGAAATGACAGAGCTCAATTCTTTTAGGATCCGTGGGTGGATGCCATCTGGTCCAGGTGCTTTATCGACCTTTAGTCTGTCTAAATATTTCTGGACCATATCACTATTGAGCCATTGTGGATCATTTTGGGCTGTGTCTATACCATCCCCATTATGGACTTGAGCTCCTCCATGCTCCTTTGTATACACAGAACTGAAGAATGTATTTAATAAATTTGCCCTGTTCTTTGTCCCCAGTCACCCACTCTAGATTATTTTGTAAAGGGCCTACATGCTCAGACCTGACCTTTTTACTATTAATATATTTGAAGACTTTTTGGGGGTTTGCCCTACTATCTTTTGCAATCTGTCGTTCCTTATGAATTTTTGCGTCCTTGATTTCCTTTTTACATATTTTGTTATATTCTTTGTAAAATTTAAACAATAGTGTTCCTTCATTTTTATATTTTTTTAAAAGCTCTTTTCTTGTTGTTTATAACTTTTTTAACTTTGGCAGTGAGCCACATAGGTTTTATTTTTAGCATTTTAAATGTATTGCCTATGGGAATATACTTTGCAGCGAGTTCACAAACAGTCTTTTTGAAGAATTCCCATTTCTGTTCTGTGTTTATCGATGCCAATATTCCCTCCCATTCTATGTCCTTGAGAGCAGCCCTCATCCTTGGAAAATGTGCTCTCTTAAAGTTAAATGTTTTTTGCTTACAGCTAACATCAAATAAAATCATGTTATGGACACTGCTACCAAAGATGTTCGTTCCTTTATAAGAACATTAGTAATAGGCTCTGCATGGTTTGAGATTACCAGGTCCAACAGAGCATCATTCCTAGTTGAGGCCTCAAAAAGCTGGACCATAAAATTGTCCTGTAATAGGTTTATAAATTTTTGCCCTTTAACTGTCCCAGCAGTGCCAATACTCCAGTCAATTTCTGGGTATTTAAAACCACCCATTATTATCACCGTTCCAGTCCTTGCAGTCCTTTCCATTTGTGCAAAGAGCTGAGTTTCAACCTCCTCATTAACATTTGATGGTCTATAACAAACTCCAATGATTAACTTTGAACTACGCACATCTATATGCAGTTCCACCCATAATGCTTCAGCCACATCACACTCTCCATCAATTGAGTCCTCGTTCACACTCGCTTTGAGATCACTTCTCACATAGCCAGTAATATTAATAGCCCAGTCATGTGAGGAATGAAGCCAAGCTTCAGCAATACCGATTACATCATAGTTCTCCTTGTGCACTAGCACTTCCAACTCACCTATTTTGCTTGGCAGACTTCTGGCATTTGTGAACAAACACTTTAATGCATTAATAATGCATAGTATACGTTGATGTAATAAGCCTACCAAATTTAAAATACTAGTGATCATTTTTATACTTGCACTAGCAATATAATTCAGGTTGTGAACCAATAGCAGCATCAAAGGATCTATCTTTCGCAAACTTTTTATTCAGAAACTTGTTATGGAATATTATTCCATTTAACATTTTTGGATGTTTGTGCCTTTGTGCTCTGAAAATGGTTCTTTCTCTCAAGCTACTACACATTATACGATATCTATCCACTTTAATATTCATTACTATTTATATCTCTAGTTGCCTTGATTTTCCTACTCATAAATAGGGAGGGGTGAATGATTTGGCCCGTGCATAAGTTCAGGCTGAACTTTGGTTGTTCGGATGTTTGGCGAACAACGAACATTATGTGGTGTTCGCAGCAAATTTGAAAGCCGTGGAACCCCCATTAAAGTCTATGGGACACTAACATGAAAAACCAAAAGTGCTAATTTTAAAGGCTTATATGCAAGTTATTGTCATAAAAAGTGTTTGGGGACCCAGGTCCTGCCCCAGGGGACATGTATCAATGCAAAAAAAAACATTAAAAATGGCTGTTTTTTAGGGTGGAGTGATTTTAATAATGCTTAAAGTGAAACAATAAAAATGAAATATTCCTTTAAACATCATGCCTGGGGGGTGGCTATAGTTGGGTCTCGGCAATATAGATAAAACTCATTGAAAAAAACAGCATGGGTTCCCCCCAGTCCATTACCAGGCCCTTCGGGTCTGGTATGAATTTTAAGGGGAACACCGAACCAATTTTTTTTTAAAAGATTGTGTGGAGGTCCCCCCAAAATACATACCAGGCCCTTCAGGTCTGGTATGGATATTAAGTTGAAACCTGTTTGAAAATTTAAAAAAAAAAGGCATAGAGGTCCTCCCAGACCTGAAGGGTCTGGTATGGATTTTAATGGGAGCCCTGCACAAAATGTAAAAAAAATGGCATGGGGTCCCCCAAATCCACACCAGACCCTTATCTGAACATGCAACCTGGCAAGCTGCAGGAAAAGAAGGGGAGACGAGAGAGCGCCCCCCCTCCTGAACCGTACCAGGCCACATGCCCTAAACATGGGGAGGATGCTTTGGGGTCCCCAAAGCACCTTGTCCCCATATTGATGGGGACAAGGGCCTCATCCCAACAACCCTTGCCCAGTGGTTGTGGGGGTCTGCGGGCAGGGGGCTTATCGTAAAAAATAAAAAATGTCAATGTTCCATGAAGGAGGAGCTGTTGCAGCTTTTTTTTCCTATTTTTGGTTCGTCGGGCGGCGTGAGATGGATCTACATTGTGGGACATTTTTATTTTTTTATTTTTTAATAAAAGAATTGTCCCAAAGTGTCTCCTGTCTTTTTTACGATTTTTGACACTTTTTTTGTGAAATGGTAGGGGTACAATGTACCCGTTGCCAATTCACATAGGGGGAGGCCAGGATCTGGGGTCCCCTTGTTAAAGGGGGCTTCCAGATTCCGATAAGCCCCCCCCACACATCCACCGAGCAATGGTTGTGGGCATAAGGCCCTTGTCCCCATCAATGAGTTTTATCTATATTGCCGAGACCCGACAATTCATTACAGCCGCGATCAGTTTTAAATTACTTTTTTCCTTTAGAAATGTAATTTTGCTGTGGTACTGTTCTAAACACTGGAAAACTGTGCCACACGAATACTATAGACACCCCCCAGGCACAATATTTAAATTTCATTTTTATTGTTTCACTTTAAGCATTATTAAAATCATTGCTCCAGAAAAAACAAACGTTTTTAAAACTTTTTTTGCATTGATAAATGTCCCCTTGGGCAGGACCCAGGTCCCCAAACACTTTTTTTTTAAAATAACTTGCATATAAGCCTTAAAAATGAGCACTTTTGATTTTTCATGTTTGTGTCCCATAGACTTTAACGGTGTTCGTGTGTTTGTCTGAATTTTTTGATCTGTTCGCAAGTTCTGGTGTGAACCGAACTGGGGGTGTTCGACATATCCTTACTCACAAACTTTTATAGAATTAGGGACTGTTTAATTTCCAAATAAAGGTTAAACCTAACAGATAACTATAGGCAAGTTGTCCAGTTTTGTAGAGAACTTTCTTTGATTTTTTTTTTACAAATAGACCACATATAGAAAACAATCAGGGTCTTATTTACATAGAAAACACACAATAATTAATTTCCTTAGTTTCCTATCTTTGAATAAAATGCTGAAGTAGTAGAGAAAATTAGAACCAAAGGGTTTGTTTTTTTTGTTCTGCCAGTCTTGAGCTTTACACAGCCATATGAGGTAGCAAAGCCAGGATGTGACCTCACTTTTCTCTCAAGGAATTAAAGAACTTGAGCTTGGTCACCTCCAATCCCCCCAGTCCAAAACATCCAAATAAATAGACAACAGAATCCGTTTCACACTACATGTTTATACTTTTTAGACCAGATTCTGGTGATAAATGGGCTTAGGCAAAAGTACATTAAAGAAGAAGTACAGTCAAAGCTTGTTTGGCTATACTTCTCCTATGGATCACAAGAGTGCAGTTCATTCTACACTCTGCTGAAAAGGCTCAGGCAAGATCGCGACAATGGAGTTGGGATCCGCCGACATGCTTGGACCGGCACCCAGCTCAGGCTTTCAGTGGTCCACTGAGAGCCTGAGCCGGCCACTCCCGCCCCCTCCACAGCCCAGTGCTCCAATGAGGTACATTATGCCACTTTGGACACTTGAAATGTGTCTATGGCATTTTTCTTTAAATTGCAGGCATGAGCAAATTATGCATCCATTTTTAGGTGTATTTATAGCCAAAATTTTATATGCATTTCAGAATATAGGTGGAAATTGTATTCCCTATTTTGATCTTCAGGGATTTCCCATGGTTAATTGTTCTCAAAAATTTATTATAATTTGCAACTTGTGTGCCCACCCTAATAATAAATGTGGAGCTGCCCACTATATACCCATGGATAAGACATACAATTATAATATCTACCTTTGTTCACAGATTTACTCTAGCCATTACCACAAAAAGAAGCAGCATTTAATAAATACACAACATGGCAGTGTGATCTTATTCATCAAAACTGCGAGTAAGCTAAAGTACAATTTGTTAAAATAGTAATAAAAGATTATCAAAATTAGTGAAGGACAAATAAAATACAAAGGCAGGTAAAGGAACCAAGAGATTCACTGTTTTAAATTTGCTAAACTACTGTGAAACTTAACATACTCCTTACATGTCCTCTTTAAATGTGAAAACCATTTCAAAGCTTTCAAGCAACAAAAAAGCAGATTGGGAAAAAAATTTAAAATACTTATATTACTTCACAAATATAGCGAGTCAATGGCTTGAAAATCTATTCTTGTTTTCTAAATTGACATGCCTTGCCAGTCTTTCACCTCCCGTGGTTGCTTCCTGAGCAAACGTCCATTAACATTTAGCACCCTGCTTATTTTCTACACAAACACATACAATTAGTTGATTGTTTTCTTTTTTCCTTTTTTTTCATTGCAGACAAAGAGAAATAATATCTATATATTCCACAATGCTTTTGTACATAACATATGCAAATATGTCCTTTATTATATGTTGACTACATTCATACTACATAGAGAAGGGAAAATCAAAA
Source organism: Aquarana catesbeiana (assembly GCF_042186555.1). NCBI lineage: Eukaryota > Metazoa > Chordata > Amphibia > Anura > Ranidae > Aquarana > Aquarana catesbeiana. The sequence continues at coordinate 369,949,333 of NC_133325.1, forward strand.
TAGACTAAATTCCAAATGTAACTTTAAAGCAGAAATCAGCAGTAAGCAGCAGGACCTGCCATTAAATTCTTACTTTGTGAGCACAGTTGTAACCACTCAGTATATTTCTTTATGTTCTTCCAAAGATTTCTGTAGCTTTGTTCATTCAAAGGAACAATTCAGATATTTACAGACTAAGAATAGCTAGTTACTTTGCGCAGATTGCAACCAGTAGAATAATATTTTTACTTAAGAGGACTATTTATAAAGTACCAGAGAAAAAAAATGGGTTGAAAGGGTGAGTTGTTGTTACTAATTATCTTTTTTCATCTTTTATTTTCTGTAAAATGAAACAAGGACTAAGATTGGTCTTTGGGCAATAACTCCCTTTTCTTCCCATTTTGTGTTCACCAGTTATACATATTTTCCAACATATTACCTTGTAAGGATGTATTTTAACATTACAGTAGGCATGGAAATGGGGTATAAAGCAAATATTGCACGTCTTATAAAAGTGACAGTGCTATTCAGTAGACTGTAAATTCTGTATTTAATAGTAGCATTAATATGGATACCAACAGATTCAGAGAAAATGTTACATTATCTAGCCAGTGGATTTCTGCATGTATAAACATTCTTTTGCTTGTAAGAGATTCCCTTTAACTCAAATAAAGGGGACATAAAATTAGTGGGCATAGAGTTTCTGCCAGTTTGGCAAACCTAGGGTTGTGGTGGGTAAAGAAAAAACTGAAATGGTCTCTTACATGACTGTGAGATTGAATTTTGGACAGGTTTTACCTTCTCAAAAATTATTAAATAAAAATTGATGAACAAAATATGGTAAGAACATTTGTCCCACAACATCTGGATGATAATCCCACTGTTGCTGGCAAAATGCAGCAAGGAGAGAACAATTCCATATTGGTATATAGGAGACTGATAGATGTGTGTTGCACATGATATAATTTAATTTAATATAATATAATATATATATATCTCGGATTTACACATAATATCTGTCTGTTGTTTGCTCAGGTTGAAGTTAACACTTCTCAAACAATTTCAGTTGGAAATGTTTGCACAAGCTGTCCTCTAATACAATTGGTAATGGTTGAGTCCTTTGGGGAATTGGGAAAGGATAGGTAGCGTGTGCATGCATGTTGTATGTATGTCTGTAATACTTTGTATGTCTTGAGTTGTTTTTCCTACAATTGTATATACAGCATTTGTGTTTAGTAAAGCATATTATTACACTACAGAGTTTTTTAAAGCTTCCTTGCTTTTACCGCGAATTGACCTTAAGAGACACAAAGCAAAGCAGGATGCGGTTTATTTTAACAGAGCTTTCTTTGTGGACAATTGATAGTTCAAACACTGTATCTCTCTAATGTAAAAATGTAAAAATTAAATGAAGAATATATAATTGTAAATTTTCTTTAAGGGTGCTTAAAATAGATCTCTAAGCAAAACTATTGAGTTGGGAGCAGGTTGATGCTTTTTCGGGATTTTACTGCAATCCATGTTCCCAATGGTGAGATTTCCCCTTACTTCATGTTTTGGTGCTTAGACAGGTAATGGAGAGAAATGTCCCCAGTAATCATATATACAGCAACAAAAAAAACTTTATTTGGGAGAGTGTGGAATGCTTAGAGCATCTGACCCCTTTTGGAGATTGAGCTGTCACAGTGACCAATACCATTAACTCTATACAAAAAAAAAAAAAATGTAATACCACAACATCATCATGAATAGGAAACTTGTGTCTGTCTTTGAACACCCAGATAGAGTGACATGACTTCCTGGTCATAAAAAGAATGCCAGTTGGCCACATTTTTATTACTCCTTAACCTGAATCATCAAAATAAATGCATCCAGTTTAAATAATTGACAATTAGTCACTAACTATATTTTTATATATAGAATAATAACATTTATCAAATAAATAAATGATTATGTTTAATGCACATCAGTTCCTCATTTCAATGCCGGACAAATGAAATGTCACAATTTACTGGGCATACGTTCAAAGTGCAAATCTAGCAATGTATGCTTTTGGCATGGAAGTGCAGAAATATACTAATATGGCTTTGGCTCTTTAGAATCCATTTAATGGAAAAAGGTGGAAAGTTCAAGGAATTTTTAATGAGCGGTACACAGTCACGCCATCCACATACCAAGATTGTAAAATGAAAAAAGATTTAGCTGTCAAAATATTAGTTGGATAAAATGACCAACAAATTATCCTGATAATACCTTTAAACTTAGCTCCAAATATTTTGTGCCATTGTTATTATTGCTTCAGACTTTATAGAAAGAAAAAATATTAAGTACAAACGTTTTTATCAGGATTTAAAATATTAAATTATCAACATGTTACCCTTACCAAGATCATACAAAACAGCTATGAATTCTGTTATCCAGAGATGTGAAATTCAGAAAATTCCAAAATATATTAAATTACATCTTATATGTAAAAAGATTATGCACACAGCTTTGATCACCAAGAATTTCCCCATAATTGAGGACAAGACTAGCTAAAAAAAATTTAATTACAGTACAGTTACAGGACAGTGTGACAAAAAAAAATTGCATTTTAGTCGCAAAAATCGTGAGGTTACTTTTGTGTGCTTTGTTCCATGTGTCAAATTCAAAGTGTATGGAACTTGGATGGCTGTGCTATCAAGGTTACCTTACAGGAACAATCAGATTCAGAAGCAAGTGCCAGTCTTGACACTGTGCAGTCAGTAGTAACTCTAAACACCCCATGAACCTGAGCAGGTTGTAATCAATGAGCCCAAATTAAAGCTGCAGCCATCACAGCACAAATTAAACAGAGATACACAGAAAGCAGCCTTGGGCACATACTCCTAAGCCTCGTACACACGATTGGATTTTCCGACAGGAATTGTGTGAGGACAGGCTGTTGGCGGAAAATCACACCGTTTGTATGCTCCATCGGACAATTGTCGTTTTTTCTGCAGACAATATTGGATAGCAGGCTTTAAAATTTTTTGCGGACAAATGTCTGTTGTCAGATTTTCAGAGCGTGTGTACACAAGTCAGTCGGACAAAAGTCCAAAGTACAAACACGCATGCTCAGAAGCAAGGACGAGCCAGAAGCGGTCGGTCTTGTAAACTAGCGTTCGTAATGGAGAATTAACATTCGTGGTGTGTCAGATTATGAAATCTCAAAATGCAGTACACATTCTCTTTTTCTTTAATAGGATAATAATGAAGCTGCTTTGCTGGTGATACTGATGGAGTTATTGCAAACAAATTTTCAAAGGCTTTTTTTTTCTAGTGACATCAAGAATAATATTATGTTTTTGTTTTTTTTTTATTTGTGCAAGTTACCATAACACCATTATCCCGTAGTTTTTCAGATCAAAGATGTTGGTGTCCCTTGTTAATTTTACATTGTATTTTTTTAAATGTAACTGCCTACTCCCAAACTGTCATTTGAAGTTAAATACATAGCCAAGTATTATTCTACAAATTTTTTTTATTGTGCTTTAAAAAAAGAAAACAAATAAAATTAGACATGCTATCTGCCAATAGAACTTAACCAAAAAGTGCATTCTATGCATCCAAAAATATAGAAAATAAAACAAATCAAATCATTATTATTCAACCAAAAAATAAAATAAAAGCCTCATGCATGTGTCCTGCTTCTTAATATAGGGGGTCACCAATGCCAAGAGTTGGTAAAAGCAGGGGTCCGTCATCCGGAGATAATTCCGAAAATCATCCGGATTATTCTCCTGGAGCTCCCGCAGCAAAGGCATATGACATAATTGGTTACGATTAATAAAGCAACCAATTTTTGGTCCAAGAACTCCTCCTCCTCCTGTTCCTGGACTGGACTTGGGTCAAAGCAATAACTCCAAGGCCAATAATAAATAACTCGTTATCTCCTCCAATTCCGCAACATGTCTGGTTGACGAACGGCCATTCAGGAACAAACTGAAAAGCATGAAATGAAAAGCGCAAACTGAAAAGCATGAACTGAAAAGCATGAACTGAAAAGCGCGAACTGAAAAGCGTGAACTGAAAAGCGTGAACTGAAAAGCGCAAATCAACACTCACCAAACTTCAAACACAAAATTAGCAGAAGGAGCCCAAAGGGTGGAGCTAAAGAGCTGAAAAATCATGTAGTATGTCACTAAGTTCCTGTTTGGCAATTCCTTGCCATTTGTATGCAAGACAAAATCCAGGCACATGCCTTCAGACAAAAGTCGGAGGTTTTGTCTGCAGAAAATCTGATCTTGTGTATGAGGCTTAAATGTGCTTTGCTACTTTCTACGTTCTTATTTATTTAAAAACATAGCAATAACAATTACATACATAGTCACCCATAGCAGTGAATCGTGCTTATGTTTTCATATTTTAGAGTAATTATAACTATAAAGTAATATTTTATGATTGGTTGCTATGGAGTTTTGCACTTTGCATGTTACTCTTTGCCTTATAAATGAGCTTGAATATGGAAAGTTCCCTTATCCAGAAAGCCTGAAAGATTTACCATCCTAGATAACAGAAACCAGATTTGTTCTTTCAAAAATTGCCAAGACATCCAAATAACATTATATTCCTTAAGAAAAGATTTTATATATGAACAATCTGACAATATGATAATACAAGTGGACTTGTAGAGGTTAAATGACTAAGTATGCAATGCATTACAATGGCCACTGTGAATCTATCAGTGAAAAATATACCTTGATACTTTCCTGAAAGTTGGTGACAAAAGCAAGATGAACCATTAATATCTAAACGGACAACATTGTTTTCAAACAAGTATTGCAATCGTTTGTTGCTCAAAGACATCTATGAACCTATATAAAATGATGTCATTTTCATTTTACTTTGAAATAATAATTCAGAACTCCTGTGGGTTTATTGCATTAGGAAACAAAACTGTTAAAGCATTAAGACAGCCCTTTTGTGTCCCTGCCGAGAAGATTCAATTGTTCCGCAAGCCACTTCACAACTGCTGGCCTTGTATTGTTGCAGAACGATTGTTCTTGCAGCAGTTCCCATTACATATTAAGAAAAATGTTCACCTAAGCATGCGCATGCATGGTTATTTTTGTTCACAGTGCTATGGTAAAAAAAGAAAAACTACTCCATGCCACTCCGAAGAATCTGATTGGCCGCAATCAGCATGACACTTATAATAAAGGCCATGGCAAATGCACATATAAGGCTCTTCCGTACACAGGTTTGCCTGTTCTGCTTCTGCGAATGTACTGAAAAGTAAAAGAGAAAGAAAATGTCAATAATTAGTTTTAACTTACATATCGAATTTAGAAAATAGCCAATACATTTGGAAAATGTCCAATGCCAAATGTTTAAAATGTCACATAAACTAATTTTATAACATCAAAAAAATAGAAAGATAAAAGGGGATCCGTCTGATTAGGCATGCCTATCCCTTTTCTCTAAATGCATAATGAACAGGGCAGATTGAGCTCCAGACCTTGTGGGCCTTTCCCCCCTGCTAATTCTGATTACGATACTTTCCTGGTACCCCTAACTATAATATCTCTTTAGGCCCTTGAGTTACCACTCATGCTAATTTTGCTTTTGCACTGCTCAACCTTTCTGTTTAAATCCCTACTGACGTTGATAATATTCTAGGCTGTCCTACGCAATAGGGTTGATTTATTAAAAACAAATTGGCTGTTCACTTTGCAAAAAAAAAAATTGCCCCACAGCTTAGTGAATGTTTTGATGTTATAGTTTGAAAAAGAACACTAAATCACGTGCAAGGAAAATTAAAAAAATGCATTTTTAGTTGCACATGATTGGATGATGGAAGTCAACAGAGCTTCACTTCACTAAACTCTGAAGTAAGGGAAGTTGCCATTTGTAAGAGAATTCACCCTAGAGCTTAGTGAATGCTGTGAAGTTTCACTTTAAAAAGGAAAACCCAATCACGTGCAAAGTAAAACACAACATTTTTGCTTGTACATAATTGAATGATGGAAGACAACAGAACTTCTCTTAACCTCCCTGGCGGTATGATTATTTCAGATTTTTGATGCTGAAAGCGGTACCATTATTTTGCAGAGAAATTTGGCGTTTTATATTCTAGGCCTAAAATTCTTAGGAATAATTCACTTAAATCTGTTCAAACAAGAGTCTAGTAGACATCCCGGGTATGATAAAGTTTGAAAAACGAAATAAAAAATTATAATATAATAAATAACTATAAATAATTATAACAAATAATAATATAATAATAATAATAAAAATTATTCAATAATGTAATCAAATCAAAAACACTGAAATTTGCTTAGTTGCAGAATTGTCGCTTTCATTACTTTTAGTGTTTGATGACGGATTTCCCCACAAATCACTATCACTCAATTCTGCGAGTGATTCTAATTTATTATCGCTGTTTTCTAAACCACTTTTGATGTAAAGGGACAGTTTTGGTTGCTATGGACAATCTCCAGTTTCCAGGCAGAAAGAACATGTTTTATAATATAAAACTGCATGCAGGACACTGGACAGACCACTAGGGACAAAGGGGATGTGAAGTTATTTGATACAGTACTGTAATCTGTAAGATTACAGTATACTGTATCTGTACTGTGTGTTTTACTTTTTGAATTTGGCGCCGAACTCCGTCCCCGTGCGTCGCAACGTTCTCCAGGGAACGGAGCTCGGCACTGTGAATTGAGCGAGACACGGCGGCTCGCCGATCACAACGGGGAGACATCGCAGGATCCAGGGGACAAAGTAAGTAACATCTACAAGGATCCTGCGATGCGATCCCGAGTCCGGCTCGGGGATACCACTTTTGGTATTGAAAATCCACCCCGAGCCAGACTCGGGAATATCGCCAGGGGGGTTAATTCACTAAACTCCAAACTCCCTTTGAGAGTGCAACTTTCCTTGCAATGTGAACAGCCTATTTTCCTTTCGTAAATCAACACTGGTGTCCTAATGCAGGATCTTCTGGAAAATTGCGTTAGCTACTAACAGCTCTTTTGTCCTCCACAAGATGTTAGCAGAGAACATGAATATACAAAGCATTCTCTCAAAGAGGTTCCCCTATTGCAGTATGACAGTAGTGAATGATTTTGATGTACAACTCATGTTCTCTGCCATATAGTGATGTCATTCTCTAAGACTAACACTGTGTTTCTGTTGGTCTTCAAGAAAATGATAGTGGGGACCATTTTTCTTCTATAAGATGGCAATGAAGGACATATGCAGATTGAACATTCCCTCAAAGGTATTCCTTGCTACTATATTGCAATAACGAAATGGCTTGGACCGAATGCATGCATATATCCTTCTTTGCTATCTTGTGGAGGATAAAGGAACTGTTTGCTGTCGCAGCTAATTTCTGAAAGATCCTGTTTAGGGTCAGTGTTTTCTTTAGAATAATCAAAGTAAGCAAGGGGGTAAGTGAGGGGGAAGGCAGAGCGGGGGTGTTAATTAGAGGGACCTGTAGGAGGTGCAAGCAAATTTGTCAGGCATTGGTGTCTGAAAAGGATGGCAAGAGGAAAGAGTAGAGGGTGATGGAGTTCCTAAAGCAGAGCATATACAAAGTCAAAGGGCCGAGTTGCAATGGTGATGTTGGTAAGTTGGAATTAGCAAAATTTAAGGTTTTAAATTTTCCAAAATTTGGCGAACATTAGAAGATTTCAAAAATGTTTTGTTGTTTTGGTGAAATGCATTGGAGCTAATTGCTTGGGTAAAATTAAAGTGGATTTGGGTGATCATTAAAGAGACCCTTCTCACAGAATCACAGGGTACAGTAATGATATGGAGGTCAGTAGAAGGACTCAGAGAGAGCTGTGATGGACCCAAGAGATCTACAGTCCTGGAAGTGTCTGTTTTTAGCAGATTTCACGGGATGGTTTCTCAGGATTAGTATGGCAGGAGAGGTAAATCTTCTACTACTTTACAGGTATATGGTTGATCAAACCTTTTACCTACAAATTATATACAGTATATATATATATATATATATATATATATATATATATATATATATATATATATATATATCAGGTAAAGTGTAGCGCTAATTGTGTAAAAAGGTGTATAAAAGCTTAATGAAAGCGATCTAAGACTAACGACCCATATATATATATATATATATATATATATATATATATATATATATATATATATATATAAATAAAATTTTTTTTTTTTTTTTGCTATTTGATATAGTATACCATTGATGTCACTGCTTTCATAAGACAGCAGAACTGTTGGTTAGGTCAGGGGGGAGGCATGCTTACAGCCCCCTTTATATGAAACACACATGGCCGTCAATGTTTTATAGCAAAAGGTTAATGTTGCATCACTGTATGAAGCCATGGTAAATTTTCTGTCCTCCTATACTTCTATATTTCTAGGTCCCTCTGTCTAAAAAGTGCTGGGTCTTTACATCATAATTTTCAATTCACCGGGCTTATGCAGAAAATACTTAGGGGTCTATTTATATGAGATGTGTATAGCCTTTCATACAGTGAATCTGCATGTACTTTTGTTCAGTGCAAAGTAGGCAAAAACGCAGGTTCTTCAGGCTATTTTCTCTTCTGAATAAATGTTTTTATTATGGGCAGTAGTAAATACCACATTGTGGCCACTAGATGGAGCACAGGCGCATTGGAAATACATACATCTTTGTAACAATAGAAGATACAATTCTAGAGAACCCTAGAGGCAATAAGCAAATACCTGTAACCCGTAATAAAACAACATTCACTCATAAAATAGTTAACAACATTTGCACAGAACAAATGTACCTGCAGATACACTGGATGAAAGGCTATATGATGTGTTTTTATAAATAGACCCCCTAATTAAAGCAAGAGGTTGTCCCTCCATGATAGCAAGGGTTGCAGTACTAATTTAGGCCTGATTTCCATACACAATATGTCTCCTAAAGCAGGCAACATTTCATGCAGCCAAATATGATATCATGCAGAACATGCCAGAAAGCATTAGAATCAAATGCAGAGACTGCAGTTCTTGGGAACAGCTGTTCCTCAATGTTATAATAGTAAATCCTGTACTTCTCTAATAGACAAATCTCTAACTAAAAACAGGATTTTGCTTTTTGTTAAAAATCTGGTTACAATCTTGTAGGCAATGACCAATACAAATAATACATAGAACTGTTTGTGCTTTAAAATAATTATAGAATACCTTTCCTACAAGGTCACACTGGTCATCTAAAAAGCAGTTTCCTCACTACAACCATTCCCTGAAGTTGCAAGACATATTCCATCCATCCAAATCAAATTGTGTCATTGCACTTACACTGAGTCTTCCATCACTACACTATCTGACATCTTATTTAAAGCCCTTATTACAGTTTAAAAAGGAAATTTAAAATCATTTTAACTCCAGACCCTTGGAATGATGAAATCATCTATCACATCAGCCGAGTGCTATGAAAACACCTTTGTGCAGTAGGTGTTAAGGATGAACATACATAAAAGAGCAAAGCATGTTGGATTGCAGATATTACTTTACATAGCACGGGAATATAAATTACATGTGTATATGATGATGAAAACGGACAATTAATGGATAATTCTACATCTTAAATTCACAGAAATTGACCTATTTAAAACCAAACTGAAACATTTTAAATATTGCAAATTACTAGTTGTTAGATAAGGTGCTTGCCTTATTTTTCTATTTTCAGGCTTTTTTTCCACATTTCCACTTGTAAACCCTAAGAATAACACATTTCCTATTTCTTGGTGGCAACACTCACATCTGCAGAATAACTACGGAAGGAGCAAAGTCCCTAGTTTGGACTTTAGATATGTCTTCCTTTGTTCATCTATTTACATGGGGATAGGGGCCTAGTAGTTTACACAAGAGAGATAAGGATGTTGATGACGGTGCTAAAAATGCTGTTAAAAAATGTTGCCTGAAAATGAAAATAATGCAGTCACCAACTCTAGGGACTAGTAAGCCTATCAATACATTATGTAATACACAATGTATTACATAGGCTAATATAATACTATGTAATACATTACATTTTTGTGCTTGGGTTTAGATAGACTTTAGAGTTGTTCTAAAGGCTTAAAGTGGTTGTAAGCCCTTCCATATGCCAAGTGAAGTGACTGACCTCAGCTGATACACAGAGATGAAACAAATACTCCTATATAAGTTCTACCTGCAGCCCTTTCTTCTCTACATCTTTTCAAAGTGCTGAATTTTAAAGCTTGTCTGAGAGTTCAAGAAAAGGGGGGTGGGGAGCTGAAGTTATAATCTGCAGAGCTCAGTGAGGAGAGCTTTGACAGCTGATTGGAGGGAAGGGACACACCTCTCCACACAGCATGCAGGAACAGAGCTTAGGCTGCCAATCATTTGGAGGTCCATCCATGTCACCATTTTTCTCTCTGTGTCAGGAGAACTTGCCAGAAGTGATTCTTGCTGATAGCAGAGGAACGAAGCAGCAGACAGACAGGCATTGAGACAAATACACACTATAGAGGGATGTGCTTTATTAATATTTCATGTCTGAGGTTTACATATACTTTAAGGTTTTTACCTTAATGCAATCTCTGCATTAGGGTAAAAATCCTTCTGTTATTAGGATCCCCCCCAGCTCCCCCTTATACTTACCTGAGCCCAATCGCGATCTGCTCTCTTTTCCCACAGGACAGAGAGGTAGCAGGTTGAACTTGCTGCTGTCAATCAAAATCTGTGATGGGAATGGGGTTGGGCTGAGCCACACTGTCTGTGTCTATGGATGCAGACAGCATGACTCCACATTAAGCCTGCATGGCAGCAGCTTCCTATGGGGGGCACTCCCAAAGATGAGGAGACAGGGATGCTGGTGGGGGACCCCTGAAGAGGAGAATCGGGTAGCTCTGTGCAAAACCATTGCATTGAGCAAGTAAGTATGATATGATTATTTTTTATTACTTTAAGTCTCTCATACAGTTTATGGTTTTTAAAGATCAATATAAATTACAGAAATAGGTATTCAGTCACATAGTGTACTAACAATGTTAATTTTGAGTCTTCCTTCTCCTTTTCTATTATAGCAGTTATGCACTGTGTGAATATAACACCAAAGTTTATTAGGTACCAAAGTTTGACTGTGCAGCCCAGTTCATTCTATAATCTAACAAATGCAATCAGAAACACACCTCCCTTTTTAAGCACTACAAGTCTGTGTGAAACATTCCCCACCTAGGTCAAGTCCAATGTTGACAAGTTACATATCTATAAATGCAAATAAGGGACACAGCATGTTAAAGTCAGCACCACATCCGGATTCAAATTGTGAAACAACAAAGACAAACAAAAAATAAATTTTAAGGTGTCAAGCATAACCCCTGTAAAAAGGGAAACCATACAAACTTAAAAGCACAGTAACATTAGTTAATAACATTGATTAACCCCCCCCCCATAAAAACAACATAAGTAGACGTATATCAGTGAAACAAATACCCTGAAAAAGTGCTATTCCTGCTAAGACACTTTGGGGTTGATTTACTAATAGCAAATAGACTGTGCTCTTTGCAAAGTGCAGTTGCTCCAGAGCTTAGTAAATGAGATAAAGCTTCACCCTGCCAAGAATACCCAATCATGTGCAAGGAAAAAAAACTGCATGTTTGCTTGGTGGATTTGATGGTGGAAGTTAATAGAGCTTCTGTTCATTTACTAAGCTCTGGAGCAACTGCACTTTGCAAAGTGCACAGCCTATTTGCCTTTAGTAAATCAACCCCATAGAGAAGCATATATTAAACCATTGTATACAGTTGGTATAGAAAAGAACCACCCCTTTTAAATGATCACATGTTGTTGCTTTGCAGCCTGAAATGAAGACAGACACCGTTTTTTGTTTTATCCAGCTGTATTTACTAGTGCAACTTATAACATCCAAGTGAAAGACTTAACACCAACATGTCAGAAAAAAATAAAAATAGATAAAAAATAGAATCACTGAGTTGGAAAAAGGATCAACCCCCCCCTTATGTCAGTATTTTGTTGGACCACATTTTGCTTTAATTACAGCCTTTAGTCTGTCTCTACTAACTTTACACATGTAGACTTTCAGATATTTGCCCACTCTTTTTTGCAGAACGGCTTTGGATTAGTGATATTTGATGGCGATCATTTGTGGACTGCAGTCTTCAAGTCATTCCACAGATTTTCGACGGGGTTTAAGTCTAGGCTATGACTAGGCAATGCAAGGACATGCGCCCTTTTCTCCTTCAACCCATGTGTCATGTGGGTCATTGGCATGTTAGAAGGTAAACCTGCTTCCCAACTTTCTGGCAGAGGGCACCAGATTTTCCTCAAGAATTTGAAGGTATTTTGCCCCATCCATTTTTCAAGTGCTCCAGTCCCTGCTGCAGGGAAACACTCCCATAACAGAATATGACCACTTCCATGCTTTACTGTAGGAATGGTGTTATTTGGATGGTGAGATTGTTTGGATTTCTGCCAGACATATCATTTGGTGTTGAGGCCAAATAATTCAGTTTTAGTCTCATTTGACCACAACACCTTTTTCCATGTGGCCTTAAATCTTCAAGGTGCAATTTAAGGTGGTCAGATGAGACTAAAATATAATTATTTAGCCAAGTCTAGAAGTGCAATGTTAGTAGAGACATATCCCAACAGACTACAGGCTGTAATTCAAGCATAATGTGGTTCAACAAAATACTGACATAAGGGGGGGGGGTGATCCTTTTTCCAACTCAGTGATTCTGTTTTTGAATTTTTTTCCTGACATGTTGGTGTTAAATCTTTCACTTGGATGTTATACCTTACCCAAGTAAATACAGTTGGATAAAACAAAAATGTGTCTGTCTTCATGTGTTGCAAAGCAACAAAATGTGATTATTTTAAAGAAGGGGGGTGATTCTTTTTTATACCCACTGTACAGTAGAGCTAAAAGTGCAGGAAAGATGTTGAAAGGTCTTGACATGTTTCACAGTTAAATGCTTCATAAGGAGACCAAATAAATATCTAAAGAACAACAGGTTTAGCACTGCATCTCATAAGCATCACAACCACCCGGTAAAGGAGATAGAACTAAAATATTTTTTGTGGTGGCAGGAGCCTTGTATTAGGTGGCCACAAGCATCAACTCACTTATAAGTGCCTAGTCACATGACAGACAGGGAGTAAGCCCTCTTCCCAAATAATCAGCCCAAGAAGACACTCAAAATCTTAGTGTGTGACCAACTAAACAGCCGTTGGCACATCTGCCATTACATATTCCTGCCAGGGCAGCCTCGAGGCTGGTATTGGTATCTTTCCACAGTCTTTCTTTAGATGATAATACATAATTATCACACTGTGCACTCCCCCAATGGGCATTTGCACACCTATGTGTACAGGCCCATTACAAACAATGGGCTGCATTTCAGTAAAAAAATGTCTAATACCTAAAAACATTGCATTTTTAGGGATCCCGCGTGCAAGGTGCCAATTAAAATTTGAGGTGAACCTACAAAAGCAGCCCCCACATGCTAATAAGTACAACATTAAAACACACTAAAGGCAGTGCTAAAATAAATTAAATGTACAAAAGTTAGTCTAAATATGTCAATAGTATTGCACAACAAAAAAAGCAATATCTTCTGGTCCTCATATGGATTTTTTGTTGGGACTGTTTACAAGATATTTATTGTACAAGGATTACATTTGCTTATGATATCTGTTGTCATTTAAGTTATTTATCATGACACATTTGTTGTGCGATACTATTGACCTATTTATTTGTATTGCTTTTATTTACATATTTATGGGATCAATTACTATGGATTATTCAATCTTGTAGGTTAGTTTATTTTAGCGCTGCCTTTGATTCATTAAACAATCATTCTTTAAAATGTTACACATAATTTAAGACAAATGGATACATCCAGAATACAATTTTAGTCAAAATTAGGCTGTTGTTAGGTTGAATGTGTAAATATTAAAAGATTGCTAGCTTACACTGAAAAGCTTTCGCTCAGCTTTCTCTGCAGTCCAATAATTCTGATCTTCAGAGAAATAAAGAGGGAAAAGGTGTTACCCAGAAAAATCTATATTTAAGATTTTATATCTCAAAGATTTGATGTGGGTTAAATGAGAGTTCTTTGACCAAGACTGAAAGTTCTAATATAATAACATTTATCATGAAGTAGTTGAAAGCTTCTATCTAATACACAAACATCTTTCTATAGTCTTACACCAAAGAAGAAAAGATTAGGTTAAAATAAAAGAATTACATGAAGGAATACAGAGTATATTCCTTAATATTAATCTACAAACATATTCAGTTACATGTAAAACAGACCTTTCCCATAATTACCCTTTAGTTCCAGTCTGATGGCTGCTTTCCCATAAAGAGAAAACTCTTTCCCATCTAGTCTGTGTATATCAATACAGGCCGATGCCTCATTGGTTGGCATAGTGTGGCAATTGATTGGTGAGCTTCCCTATTGCTGGTTAAGGACTGGCTGCATCTCCAATCCCTATACTTTGCATAAGTCAGCCCCCTTTAATGCAAATCCTTGTGACTATTAAGGCAGGAGATTGACTTGAATGGTCCCGGGAAGTTTAAGTATTAGGACCAGGGTGGCCCTACCTTCATTGCATATCCCAGCATGGGATCCTTTGAAGTGAGTTTGTGCACCACAAAGAGGTTTGAAACCCATTGTTTGTACACAAAAGCCTGGGCACCGACTTGTCTCAAGATATATGTGAAGATTAATATGTTCTGGCCTGCATAGATACGAGCTAAATGTACTATATTCCTAATTACAATATTTTACAGCTATTAATGGAGATTTCACATAAACTCATAAGGCAACAATGGCATTGATGACAAAAGCACAATATATACATTCCACTAATCTATGATAGGAATTTAAAGAACAAAATTGTTGTTTTAGCCATGCAAATCTGGTTTAAGTTCAGTAATGTTGTAAATATTTCAAGACAACTTTATTTTCTATGTGATCAAATTTATTTATATCATAAGAAATCTGAGGAAGATTCAGTGACAGTATATTTAAATGCAATAACAATTTTAAATATATAGTAGCAAAGGTGTGCCCATTCTAGAACGGGCAAGGATAGTTTTTAGTGGTGGCAAGTGCAGTGGACAATATGAGGGGAGAATGAGGGTCAGGCATGGTGGTGACAGTGGGAGGACCACGCTGAAGCAGTTAGGGGAGAGTATGGGGGTCAGGGGCAGTGGAGAAGGAGGGGTTGGTGAAGTGCAGTAGTGAGAGTGGGAGGAATGAGTACAGGAAGCGAGAATGGGGATAGGTGCAGTTAGGTGCTGGGGGGGTTGGAATTCAGCATGAATTAATATCATATTTCTGGATTTTGTACATATGTTTCCTTATTTCCAAGAGCAGCCAGGCTCCCATGTAGGATTCGATAAGTATATTCTTGTATTGTGTTCTGATTGTAAGCTTTGTAACATTGCAATTTCTTGTAATACCTTTATGTTAGTTTTTTCCTAATTCTGCTGTTTTAGTACATTCCTATTTTCCCAGGAATAAATATAACTTGTTTACTAAGCAGATGTGTTTCTTATATCATTGTGCTTATCAAACTCTTATAGACTAGCAATTATAGGGACTAGACAATTTAATACATGTATGCAATAGTTATATAGGATATAATAGATTGTATAGTATTGCATCGATTACATCATTTGGCACCCCAGCAGAAGGCGTGCAGAATTTATTTCTGCACAGAATTCACAAACCCTAATGTATTTTTGTTTTTGAGTCCCTGTAAGCATAAATCCTCTAGTACACCCAGAACTTAAAAATCGTCTCTAGTATGGACAAAGATTGGCGCTGGCTTGCGAATTCTGAAATCCTGCTTGGATGGTCATGAAAATTCTGTGAAATATGTCATCAGTGAAGCGGACGCGCAAATCTGGTAAGATTGTTGGCTGATATATGTTTATATGTTAAACGTTTGTATTGTTAATGTGCTTTAGGCCTGCACCCAGTCAACAGTGCTGGTGAGTGAGTGATTGATCATCCCTGGTTATCTGATACAGACTGCAGATTGACAGGATAAACAATACATCTTTGAGGAAAAAGTGGGAGAAATATAGATTTAAATTTTTTTAATTTTTAATTTTTTTAATAAAATTTTTGCATTTTTTTTATTATTTAGTTTATTTTTATTTTTCCCCACGTGAGTGTGAAATAGCTCTCTGTTCCAATAGAAGTTCAATGTGGCCTGCAATTTAGGAAAGGAGAGCATCGATTAAGAGTGTGTTCTCTGGAACAAATTTGTTTTTAAACGGCTTCTGTTTTTTTTTTTTTTTGGTTGTGGGACTACAGGTGAAAGTTAGCTTTTAAACAGCTTTATCTGTGTCTTTGTGTTTTGTATCTGTGTCTGTGTGTTTTGTATCTGTTGTTTATCTGTGTGCATTGTGTAAGCAACTGGTTGAGCAGCTTCAGTGTAGCTAGTTGCAGATTAGCATATCAATGGAAGCCATTGAAGATTTTGTTAACAAGTATGGCTGTGTTAGATTTGAGTCTATACAAAAGAATGCGTTAACACACCAATACAATGATCCATTAAAACAATGCAATACTCATAAAGATGCCATAAAGTATAAAAAGTCTCCCAAAAGAGGCAAGAAACAGAGAATGGCCAATGCTGTATGCATGTTGTTGAAAATGAAAGACATTGCAGAACAAAAAGAATTAGAATGATATAGTGAGAGAAAACAATTTTTGGAACAGGTACAAAGTGTCACTGAGAATATATTAGCAGTAGTTGCAAAAGCAGATGCAAATGTTGCTGATCACATTCAACAATTAGTGACTGAGAGATGTGTATTGGAAAAGAGATTAGATGAATTAGAACAAACGTGTAAGTTAAGACAAAGTAGCATTGCCTCTTTTATCACACTGCTTAGGGAGGAATTACAGGGTGCCCAGGCAGCCATAATGGAGTTATCCTCCAAACATGCAAAAGCCAAATGTGCAATGGTGGAGGTACCCTCAGCACATGCTCAGTGCACAAAAAAGATAGAAGTGAAACAACATGCAGAAAACCCAGACACTCTTATTGCTGTAAGTGATGTTACTATGATAGAAATCACTGTTGGAGATTTAAATAAAAGTGCGATAACTGCGCTTGAAATTGATTCAGGAGTTGAAACAATGGAAACTTCTGATGACTCCTCAGATGATGAAAGTGTAAAGCCTGTTTATAGTAATATTATCCAGCAATGTGAGTTTCCAGTGCCATATGCTCAAAGAAGGGCCTATACAGAGAGACCAGCCCTCAAATGTTTTTGTGTAAAAGGGGGGGTCACATTGCAAAATATTGTTGGGCGGCGAATAATGATATCAAAAGAAGATCGCACCACCCGAAAACGACCCCAAGGCATTATGAAGTGTATTCTGCCCAATGGGGTAGCAATCCAAAGCATGGAGGACATAGTAATCAAACCTATTTCCCTTTTAAGACCCAAATGCGGAGACTACAAACTGAAAATCATCAATATGTAGAACAGTTACGTAAAGTCAAAATGGAGGTAGCTGCATGGTTATTCAAATGTAGCACTGGGGGAAACAATGTTAGCAGAACTTAGTGAGCTGCATGGATGCTAAGAATTTTCTGGTCAATGTTTCCTTGCTATGAATAAGGTTTAGATGTGAGCTTCATGTTTAAATAAAATATGGCAATTGTTCCCCTAGCATTAAAGTTAATGGGAAAAGGCTTGGGGGACTCAAAAAGTCAATTGTCATGATAATTGTGTGTAATCACTGTCTTTGTGTTCCTTTTCCAGAAACCAGGGAAGGAGTTAAACTGGCTTGAATACTAATGTTTGTGTTTCGGTTGCAGGTCCTTCAAAGTGAGACCAACAGTGGGCAAATTTAGCAGAGCAGGAGTTAGGTGGTTGTAAATGCATAATCGATTAACACATGGTACCATTTCATTAATTAGTAATTGTTTGCAAACAATGAAAAAAATTAAACAATAGTCAGACATTAACGGATTAAATAGTTATAAATGAAGTTACAAATGTTGTGATGAGGTACAGATGTTTTGTTTTTTTGTTTTTCCCATTAACTGATTGTCTTTCAGATGGAAATGAGCACTTACTCTTCTCATGAGGAAAGTCCATGGATGTCTTTAGTTAAAAGTTGAGTGTTTGTCATTGTTTTATGGTGGTTGTCTTGTCATGTTGTTTTTGTGTGCTAATGGCCAGATTTTTTATTTTTTTGTTATTCATTTTTTTTTAATTCTTTTTTATATTTTTGGTATTTGTTTAGTCATCTATTTTATTTTTGTTTTGTTCAGGTGGAAAAATTGTTAGGTTAGTCCCCCTGAAAGGGGGGCCATTGGCTATGCTCCCAATTAGCAGCTGAATACATGTTGTCTAAGACAAGAGTTGTTGGTAGGAAGCCATTCTAGCCTCTGGAGTTTTTTTTTTTCTCTTTGTTTTATGTTCATTCAGGTGGAAAAAGTTACAAGGTTTACGCTTTGTCCACCTGAAAGGGGGGTTAGTGCATGGGTCTGAAAGTACAGATAATGCATTGATAATGCAATGCATTATAAGTTCCTGGGTTCCAAGGAAGGAACTATAAATAAACGTAGCAAGCGAGCAAATATTATGGATAAGAATTTGATTCTGCTCTTGTTTTTTCACTTCCAGAATCCTGGTGGAGTGAGATTGGAGAGGTTTCTGGAACATGGATGACAGATGATCATCTGGTTGGCAGTTTGTCTGTGCCATACCACACCGCACATCAGGAGAGAAGGGACAAATGAAAAGATTCAGTTTAATACTTGTTTTTTTCTTATGGACAATTTAGTGCTAATGCTGAATCTGAAAGACTGTGCCTATCAACAGGACTTTTTTTGAAACATTTTTGCCGGAGTCTCTCCTGATGAATGCAAACGTGCTATTAATACATATGCAATGGGTTAGAGGTTGGGGAAGGAATATAACATATCCAATCCATCGAAACACTAAATGTAAAATATGTTTTTTTTTTTGGAGGGAGGAGTTGAAAGAAGAAAAGGTTTTAATGTATGACATGTATTGATGTAATGGAAGTAATATGGTGCAGGTAGCCAGGAGACTGGCACTTATACATAATAAGGTGCCAGTTGGCCAGACTAGAAAACTCCAGATGACACATCAATGGGGTGAAAATTTCCTTGTGGGGGTGGTATCTCAGTCTTATCAGTCCTACAGAGAAGCTCTTGGTTACTGGACATGTGGGTCACCAGAATTGGACATGGGGAGATACGCCTGGTTGATGTCTCACCTGAGAGGTTGAAACCCTGCACAGGTAATGCCAGTGACTACACATGGGGGCATGCTCCATTAGAGAGGGGAACCACTACAAATAGATCTGAGCTCGTCCCAAATGCTGGCTACCAGGGTACAGTATGCCTTCACCACATGGCACTTCAATGTCTTGCAATGGTTGATAAAATCCTATTACCTTATATGTGCTGAGTATACACTGAATCAAGTGCAATCAGTATATCAGTGGCTTGCTCCCAGAGATGGGCGGACGCAGAATGAGGTCCATGCAGGACGCTTATTTCTGAGGAGTAACCAAAAGAGGAGGGATATATACAGCACTATATTGGGGGGAATAGGAGCTGGGATGGGTGTCAGTAATGGAGTGGACATCGATCTCCTGAGGAACAAACTCTCAGCTATAGCTTCAGACAGTAGGTGGGGCTTTGTTGCCCAGAGCGAGATTAATGACATTCTTGATAATATTCAACAACGGCACATAAATACCCAGGTAAAAGTAGCTCAAGATTTTATCCGCAATTTTAAGAGGTTGGTAGATAGTGTGGTGATACAGGGCAAAAATATGTCATGGGCTCTGGCGTGCACGCAGGGACAGGCGGAGTTATCAACCAACATCAAGCTGATTGTACAGTCCCTGTATGGGGGGCAGTGGCCTTATGAGTTGGCATCACAGCTCAGTAAGATTTTACCAAAGCACATCCCTTACACTAGTCCAAGTTGGTGGTCGAATGCCTGGATGGGCTGTACTAATTTGGATTATGAGAGATGTTATGCTTCCTCATTTATCCCATATACGGAAGCGCAGACTCGGTCTGTGTATTCGGTGGTATCAATGGGCTTGCTTACTGGGAATTCTACTTTGTTGCATCTGAGGATAACTTACCCACATGTGATCAGAGAGGACAGGAGCTGCAGGCAGGTTAATATTTCCCTCTGTCAGAGGCATGACCATGACATCCCTTGTATGCCAGGTCAATACACGGTGGTGGATGAGAAATGTTGGGAAGATTCCTTACTCTGTGTTCTGGATGGGGAGAACATTGCCGGGAAGGGAACACTGGTATATTATTTGGGACGTAGGAGAGTTTGTTTCTTTGTCCTAAAGGATACTAACGTAACATTAGTCATGGAACTAGTATGTTCTGTGAACCTGACAATAACTAGAGGAGCATGGTGTACCCTTGGCGGTGTCTCTGAAATCTAGACACAGGAATGGTATTATGTGGTACCGCATATTGCCAATCTGTCTGTGAATGTCAACCAGAACCGCCCTGTTAATCCGAGAGCCCTGAACCTTAGTATGGGAAGGAAGATACAGGAATGGTTAACATATTGGGGTAGAGATGAGAGCCTTATGAGGATGCTGCAGCAAGAGAGAGCTAATGCTACTATAGCCATCTACCATGACCAGAATGTAATAAAGGAGGTAGTGCATCAACTAGAAAATGATGTGGGAGGGTCTTGTTGGGAGGTAATTTTCGGACATTCCAGTAAGGCCAACAGTGTTTTGAACTAATTGATACATCCCGTTGTAGTATTACTCATTATTCCTGCAGTTTTGTTATTGGTTCAAGTTGGTATGTGTTGTTAGACTCGACATTTGTATAGGAATAAATGTAACTTGTTTACTAAGCAGATGTGTTTGTTATATCATTGTGCTTATCAGACTCTTATAGACTAGCAATTATAGGGACTAGACAATTTAATACATGTATGCAATAGTTATATAGGATATAATAGATTGTATAGTATTGTATCGATTACATCAGGGGGTGTGCTAGCATGGTTGGCAGAGTAGTGATAGCAGGAAAGGGGGAGGGCATATAGCAGAGTGGGGAGAGTACAATTGAGGGGCTTTCAGAGTGGTAAGAGTGTGGGGGGGGGGCTTGCAGATTGGCAAGGGTGTGTGGGGATGGTTGGCAGAGTGGTGAGAGTACAGGGACATTTGGCAAGTTGGTGGAGGGGAGTTGGGCATTTAGCAGGGTGGTGAGAGCAGAATGTAGGCATTTTAAAGGATTTTTTAAAGGTAAAGGAAGAGCATTTTAAAGGAAAGGAGTAGGAAAGGATAGGTAAAGCCAGAGATTTTTGGCCCTACTTCTTCTATAGACCACAGAAGTGTAGTTCGTTCTGCACTTTTGTAACCCATTTACCGCTGTGACAGCTGATGTCACTCAGTCAGTCCAGGCACTGGATTGATCCCAACTTTACAGTCGGGACCCACCCAGCAGCCTGGACTGGCAGCTGGCTCAGCCTCTCAGAAAACTGCTGAGAGACTGAGCCAGCTTCTCCCGCCTCCTGAACAATGGCTTCTGGGCGTGGATAGGTTATGGATCAAGAAAAAAGGGGGAGTGTGGTCGGTGGCAGCATACATGATAGGCCTCCATCCCAATTGAAAATCGAAAGGAAAAGCATAGGTCTAGGAGACTTTGAAAGAGGCTAATCACTAGAAAAATTAATATGTACACATAATAATAATTTTATTGCATGATAACAAAATTCGATCCAAGAAACAATTTACAGACATAATGGAATAAGGGTAAAAACATTTCATAGAGCTGAGTCATATTGACTAATTCCAGAAAAGATATTGTAGGGGCAAAACCTTAATACTTACATTCCAGCCCAATGGGAAAGGGAAAGGGAAATTCTGTCAGCCCTGCACATGAGGGGAGTGTCGGAGAGAATCCGCCGAGGGGGCTGAGGCGGTGAGACCCAGGTGATCCCCACAAGGGGAGGGGAAATGCAGACCAAAAATCTACGTCCAGGTGTATTCCTAAAAAATATATGGGTGGGGGGTGGGGGATAAAATATTGACATATGATCATCTGTGAAAGGAATATTAGAACCATGTAATGTGGGTATAACTGTCTCTGTGGGATATCACCGTGAAGTGGAGGTGAAAAATGTGAACCAAACCCAAAACGAATATAGAAAAAAGTGAAAGGGTAATCCCACAGATCTTACATGTCTATATCCTTGATAGGAATGATGGTTTTTGAGGTCCACTAGTGAGAAAAAAGGGGACATGTGATGCTTGAGATCACCCACACCCCAAATATGAGGCATGCTTGGTCAGCCTTTCCCCTCCCCTTGTGGGGATCACCTGGGTCTCACCACCTCAGCCCCCCGTGGCGGACGTTCTCCGACACCCCTCATGTGCAGGGTTGCCAGAATTTCCCTTTCCCTTTCCCATTGAGCTGGTATGTAAGAATTAGGGTTTTGTCCCTACAATATCTTTTTCTGGAATATGCCCACTATATATATATAATTCATTTTAGTTTTTTCTTCATATATTACCTTTAGACTTCCTTTTCTGCATCTACTCCTAAAGAAGTGGAGATCAATCCACAAAACATGTAGTTATTGGATGCTCAGGGAAAATGTTGGATTGTCTTATTGTTATGAATTTTGGTGTTTGGTTTTATCAATGAAATGTTATTAACCACTTCAATACCGAGCATTTTCACCCCCTTCCTGCCCAGGCTAATTTTCAGCTTTCATCGCTGTAACATTTTGAATGACAATTGCACGGTCATGCAACACTGTACCCAAATTAAATTTTTATCATTTTTTTTCCACAAATAGAGCTTTCTTTTGGTGGTATTTGATTATCTCTGGGGTTTTTATTTTTTGCGCTATAAAAATAAAGAGCGACAATTTTGAAAAAAACACAATATTTTTTCCTTTTTGCTGTAATAAATATCACAATTTTCAGTTTAGACCGATATGTATTCTTCTACATATTTTTGATCAAAAATTGCAATAAGCATATATTGATTGGTTTGCGCAAAAGTTATAGCACCTACAAAATAGGTTATTGATTTATGGTATTTGTATTCAGATATTTGGGTAGAAGATACCCTTGGTCGTTTGGTGGTCTGTACACTAGGGTTCAGGGACATTTGGAATAATAGGGGAGCTTGGGGGCATACTTACGTCGCATGGTTGTTCCCCCACCCCCGCCTTCCTGTTTATATTTTCCCTGACCCATATATTTTTAAATCATATATTTATATGTACATGGGGTTACATTTTTCCTTTTCTTTCTTTCTCATTCCCCTTCCTCTGGCGGCAGCTGTGGGTATCAGGATGTGTAGAGCTCTTATGTCCCAGGGGCTGCGATGCGCCACTGGTCTGAACCTCCCCCCTCATCCCCCTATGGACGCTGAGTGGGTAGGTTCCTGGTGATGCATCATTGTCATGTATTCACACTCCACACGTGACCTCATCATCATGGCGCCGTAGCATTGTTTGATAGTCATCTGACCCCACTATGTGGGATCAGGTTGATGGCATGCCCCCATTTATTTTGGCATTTATGCTGATTCAGGTCGGGTGTCACTACCTCCCTCCCTTCACCAGCATGAGTGGTGCGCACATGGTGTTGGCAGTGGTCCCGGTTTGTGCCTCATTGTTGGGGTGTGGGTGGTGCATCTCAAGCACCCCTTTTTTCTCACTGGTGGACCTGGCAAACCATCATTCCTATCAAGGATCTAGACATGTAAGATCTGTGGGATTACCCTTTTACTTTTTTCTATCTTTGTTTTGGGATGGGTTCACATTTTTCACCTCCCCTTCACGGTGATATCCCAAAGAGACAGTTATACCCAATTACATGGTTCTAATATTCCTTTCACAGATAATCACAGGTCAATATTTTATTCCTCACCCATATATTTTTTAGGAATACACCTGGACGTAGATGCTTGGTCCGCCTTTCCTGTCCCCTTGTGGGAATCACCTGGGTCTCGCCGCCTCAACCCCCGTGGTGGATGCTCTCTGACACCCCTCATGTGCAGAGCTGCCAGAATTTCCCTTTCCCATTGAGCTCGTATGCCAATATCTTTTTCTGGAATATGCCCACTATATATATATGATTTATTTTTGTTTTTTCTTCATATATTACCTTTAGACTCCCTTTTCTGCTTCTACTCCTGAAGAAGTGGAGATCAATCCACGAAACATGTTATAGGATGCTCAGAAAAAATGTTGGATTCTCTTGTTGTTATGAATTTTGGTGCTTGGTTTTATCAATGAAATGTTATTAATATTTACATGGTCAGTGGCGACCCTTGCATTGTGGGTGCATGGGCGCTGCCCCCCTAACACCTCCACCACCCACCCTATCCATGTGCCCAGCCCCTTTCAGGACACGGGACACATGAATTACTATGGTGGGGATAGGTGTATTTTGAAGCATGTGATTAGAGCCAGAGGCTCTAATAGGCTTCAAGATAGGGTGAGCTCAGGGAGCAGAGCACTGCGTTCCGATCCCATCCTGTTGTGTGATATAGCAAATGAATTTTTGCTATGGTCACACTACAGTTCCTCCCCGCCAATCAGGAGGCAGGTCCGTGAGACCTGTTTCCCGATTGGCTAAAGCGCCAGGTGACCCTATGGGATGCCTAGAGCTTTGGCGAAAGAGGAGACACACAGTGGAGGAAGCCTGAGGAGCGGACACTGGAGCCACCACGCTGTAGGTTTGTTGTTAAGTAGAATCTGTTTGTAATTTTGAAATGGTGCATTTTTAAAGTGTGGCTCCAGCCAAAAAATCTATTTTTAAGCTTTTTGGAAAACTTAGGGAAGGGTTATCACCCCTGTAACATTTGTTTTGCTGTCTGTGCACCTCTTCAGAAGATTTCACCTCACTTTCTGTCCCAATGACAAATATTTTTTGAAAATTTGGGGTTTTTAGTGAAACAAGGTTTGGTGATAAAGCATCAGTAAAGAGGAGACACGTTTTCCCATATTAACTCTTACAGGATACAATTTCCCTTCCTAGGGGTAGATTTCATCTCACTCCCTGTTGTCTCCTTCCGTTTGCAAGTAGGAGTCATTTGTAAGTTGGATGTTTGAAAGTAGGGGCCTGCCCTATATACTCTGCAGAAATTGGGGCCTTAGGTGTCGGTGTTGCCACAACACTGTAAGCCCTCACAGTTACACAGTTAGTTGGTGGGTGCAGGAACGGGCCGTGCTGTGAAATATTAGATCAAGAATTGTAATTACATGCCATTGTTGAAAAGTGGTAGAAAAATTTGGCCTTTGGTCGTGGTGGTTTTGGTGCTGGTGCCACAACACTGTAAGTCCTCACAGTTACTCTTGGTGGGTGCTAGAACGGGCCCTGCTGTGAAATATTATATCAAGAATTGTAATTACATGCATCTGTTGAACAGGGGCAGAAAAATTGGGCCTTTGGTGGTGTTGGTGGTGTTGCCACAACACTGTAAGCCCTCACAGTTACTCTTGATGGGTGCAGGAATGAGCCCTGCTGTGAAATATTAGATCAAGAATTGTAATTACATGTCCCTGTTGAACAGATGCTATAGTTGGAGTGCAGGAATGAGCCCTGCTGCAAAGTATTGCATCAAAATTTGTAATTATACGCCCCTGTTAAACAGGGGCTGAAAATTTGGGCCTTGGGCACTGGTGCTGGTGACACAATACTGCAATCCCTCACAGATACTCTAGCTGAAGCGCAGGAATGAGCCCTGCTGGAAAGTATTGCATCAAAAATTGTGATTACACGCCCCTGTTAATCAGGGACAGAAAAATTGCCACAACACTGCAACCCCTCACAGATGCTATAGTTGGAGTGCAGGAATGAGCCCTGCTGTAAAGTATTGCATCAAAAATTGCAATTATATG
Source organism: Aquarana catesbeiana (assembly GCF_042186555.1). Taxonomy (NCBI): domain Eukaryota; kingdom Metazoa; phylum Chordata; class Amphibia; order Anura; family Ranidae; genus Aquarana; species Aquarana catesbeiana. The sequence continues at coordinate 369,975,227 of NC_133325.1, forward strand.
CCCCTGTTAAACAGGGGCTGAAAAATTGGGCCTTGGGCACTGGTGCTGGTGCCACAACACTGCAACCCCTTACAGATACTATAGTTGGAGCGCAGGAATGAGCCCTGCTGCAAAGTATTGCATCAAAAATTGTAATTACTTGCCCCTGTTTGGGCAAAAAAATTGGGCCTTGGCCACTGGTGGTGGTGCCCAGAACCAAAAATGTTCTTACAAGCTATCAGCATTAAAATTGAGGAGGAAGAGGATGGTGACTCAGCATAACAGGATAGTCACTCAGCATCAGCATAGGCAGTCTTGAAGGGATCTCACATTAAAAAAAATTCAATCGGTTACATCAGCATCAGGTGCTTGGTAGCTGGTGATCCAAGACTGTTTCATTTTTATGAAGGTCAGCTGATCGACCGATTCGGTGGACAGGCGCACCCTGTGGTCGGTTACAAAGCCTCCAGCAGCACTGAATGTGCGTTCCAAAAGAATGCTGGATGCAGGACAGGCCTGTAGCTCAATTGCATACTGTGCAAGCTCTGGCCAGTGATCCATCCTCAAGACCCAGTAACCCAGAGGATTTTCGGTGGGAAAGGTGTCCAAGTCTGATCTTGCTGATCTTTTCTAGGTAAGGTAAGTCTGATCTTTTCTAGGTAATCCTGCACCATGTGAATCAGACACTGGCGATGGTTGCTGGAACCGATTAGACCTTGGGGCTGCGGACTATAAAATCATCTCAACGCATCGGTCAGATGGACACCTTCTCCACCGCTCCTTCTGTGACTGACCAAAGCCTCAGCAACACGTTGTTCAGGAGGACCAGGAAATTGTAACCTCCCAGGTTCTGGAAACGCGTTACACAAACCTTTCTGCAAGGCCTCGCGAAGATGTTTCATCCTCTGCTCCCTCTGTAACGGCAAGATAAGGTCTGCAACCTTACCCTTGTAACGTGGATCAAGTAGGGTTGCCAGCCAGTAATCATCCCTCCCCTTGATACCACGAATACGAGGATCCTTCCACAGGCTTTGCAGGATCAGGGAGGCTATGCAGCGTAGGTTTGCTGAGGCATTCGGTCCAGAGTCCTCTGGGTCACTAAGGACGACATGATCCGCAGCCACCTCCTCCCAGCCATGTGCAATTTTCTTCAGGTAGCTGTAAATATTGTAAAAACACCTGGCTGCCTGTCAGTAGGAAGAGAATAACATGAACGGATCTAGCTACCTGAATACAGTATATATATATATATATATATATATATATATACAAAATGTAGGATGTATATATATATATATATATATATATATATATATATATATATATATATACACAATACACTGTAAGTGCAGTTAACTGACTCGCCTGTCTAACTTAAATCAAATGACACTGTCTCTCTGTCTATCTCTCCGCTGCCACAACACACTACACAAGGCCACCACGCAGGCGGCCTCATATAGTGTGGGGCGTGTACTAAACCCCCTGAGCCAAAATTGGCCAAAGCCACATTATGGCTCTCTGTACAGACGGCGCTGTGATTAGCCAAGCATGCAGGACATAGTGCATGTTTGGCCAATCATCAGCCAGCAATGCACTGCAATGCCGCAGTGAATTATGGGCTGTGACGCTCCGCTCGAATTTGGCGCAAATGCCCCGTAATGTTCGCGATTCGATGAACAGTCGAACAAGCAATGTTTCCTATGTCTAGGAAAGAGAGCAGTAGCAAATTAGCATTTTAGAGTGGAAGTGTGTTTGGGTGCAAACTCTTAGGATATGGGACTGTATATAACAGCTTTGTAAGTACAGGGATAAAAGTTAGCAGCAGAGTAAGAAAATATGGGTACACATCTGTAGAACAAGAACAGAAGTCAACAGCCCAGAGGTGGAACTAGAACCTTCAGGGACCCGGTGCAAGAAACCATGATAGGCCCCCCTGCCCCCTTCTATCCAAGCCCCAGGCTTCCAATTTTGGGAGGGTGTCCTTGGACATCCTCCTAAAACCATGCTTCCCGCATGCCCCTGGGACATGTATCCAGCGCAATCACAGCGGTCCTTTACCATGTGATCAGCTGATCACATGTAAACAGACTTGCCGGTTATCTGCAGCCCTTTCCTCACATGCTGTGTCTGTGTTAGGAAAGGACTGCCGTTAACTGTCAAGAATGTCAGTAAATTGTTTACACTGATAATTAGTGCCCCAATCACCAGTGCCATTTATCAGTGCTCATCAATGCCACCTTTTAGTGCCCATCAAGTCCACCTATTAGTGCCCATCATTTCTGCCTATCAACACCACCTATGAGTGCTCATTAATGCTGCCTAACAGCATCCATCAGTGCCACCTATCAGTACTCTTCAATGCTGATCATCAGTGCCCATCAATACTGCCTGAGTTCTGCTATCAGTGTTCCCATTAGTGCCCATCAGTGCCTCCTATCAGTGCTGCCTATCAGTGCTCATCAATGCGGCCTATCTGTGCCCATTAGTGCCTCCTATTAGTGCCCATCAATGCCTCTTATCAGTGCCCATCAATGCCTCCTCTCAGTGCCCATCAGTGTCTCCTATCAGTGCCTATTGGTGCCTCCTATCAGTGCTCATTGGTGCCTCTAATCAGTGCCTCCTATCAGTGCCCATAAATGCCTCCTATCTGTGCCTTCTATCACTGCCCATCAGTGCCTTCTATCAGTGCTCATTAGTAAATCCTAACAGTGCCCATCAGTGCCTCCTATCAGTGCTCATCAGTGCCTCCTATCAGTGTCCATAAATGCCTTCTATCACTGCCCATTATTGCCTTCTATCAGTGCTCATCAGTGCCTCCTATCAGTGTCCATAAATGCCTCCTATCAGTGCCTATCAGTGCCTTCTATCAGTGACCATTAGTGTCTTCTATCAGTGTTCATTAGTGCCTTCTATCAGTGCTCATTAGTGCCTTCTATTAGTGCCCATAAATGCCTCCTATCAGTGCATTCTATCAGTGCCCATCAGTGCCTTCTATCAGTGCTCATCAGTGAATCCTAACAGTACCTCCTATCAGTGCTCATCAGTGCCTCCTATCAGTGCCCATAAATGCCTTCTATCAGTGCCCATCAGTGCCTCCTATCAGTGCTCAACAGTGCCTCCTATCAGTGCCCATAAATGCCTCCCATCAATGTTCATCAGTGCCTCCTATCAGTGCCCATTAGTGCCTTCTATCAGTGCCCATTAGTGCCTTCTATTAGTGCCAATCAGTGCCTTCTATCAGTGCTCATCAGTGCCTCCTATCAGTGCCCATAAATGCCTTCTATCAGTGCCCATCAGTGCCTCCTATCAGTGCTCAACAGTGCCTCCTATCAGTGCCCATAAATGCCTCCCATTAATGTTCATCAGTGCCTCCTATCAGTGCCCATTAGTGCCTTCTATCAGTGCCCATTAGTGCCTTCTATTAGTGCCAATCAGTGCCTTCTATCAGTGCTCATCAATGCCTTCTAACAGTGCCCATTAGTGCCTTATATCAGTGCCCATCAGTGCCCATTAGTGCCCTCTATCAGTGCCTTCGTTCTATCAGTGCTCATCAGTGCCTCCTATCAGTGTCCATAAATGCCTCCTATCAGTGCCCATCAGTGCCTTCTATCAGTGCCCATTAGTGCCTTCTAACAGTGGTCATCAGTGCCTTCTATCGGTGACCATTAGTGCCTTCTATCAGTGCTCATTAGTGCCTTCTATCAGTGCTCATTTGTGCCTTCTATTAGTGCCCATAAATGCCTCCTATCAGTGCATTCTATCAGTGCCCATCAGTGCCTTCTATCAGTGCTCATCAGTGAATCCTAACAGTACCTCCTATCAGTGTTCATCAGTGCCTTCTATCAGTGCCCATTAGTGCCTTCTATTAGTGACCATCAGTGCCTTCTATCAGTGCTCATCAGTGCCTTCTATCAGTGCCCATTAGTGCCTTCTATCAGTGCCCATCAGTGCCCATTAGTGCCTTCTATCTGTGCCTTTGTTCTATCAGTGCTCATCAGTGAATCCTATAAGTGCCCATCAGTGCCGTCTGCCTTCTCAGAACAACACGGCTCTGAGCGGAGAGCATGTCTCTCATGGAACAGCAGCACAGACACTGGCATTGACAGTTCTATTTCCCTCTCAGTCCGTCCTCTCTTGCACGGGATGACAGAGGACACAGCTGATTTGCTCCTCCTTCTCCCCCCTCCCCTGTGCTCTGTGGGAAATGTGAGCTCATTAGCTTCACACTTGACTGCCGCGGAGCACACAGGAGAGGGGAGGGGGAGAAGGGGGAGCAGATCAGCTGTGTCCTCTCTCATCCCCTGCGAGAGAGGATGGACTGAGAAGGAAATAGAACTGTCAATGCCGGTGTCTCTGTGCTGCTGTTCAGTGAGAGACATGCTCAGGGCCGTGTGAATAGCAACCCCGTTGGGCCCCCCGGCAGTGACAGAATGCCAGGGCCCCTTCGCAAGTGCGACTGTTGCGACCCTGGTAATTCCGTGACTGGAACAGCCAGTAAGAAAAGAGAGCAAGAGTTTGAGAGAACAATGCCAGAGGAGAAATTAGCTTACCAACATGACCAATCAGTGTGCTGGAGTGCAGTCTGTGTGTAAAATATTGAGAGTTCAAGGGAAAGCCGTATCTACAGAACGTATACATTTAGAAGGGAGCAGTCTGTATCACAGCAGTACGTGCCTGCTAAATAGGGATGAGCTTCGAGTTCGAGTCGAACTCATGTTCGACTCGAACATCGGCTGTTCGCCAGTTCGCCGAACAGCGAACAATTTGGGGTGTTCGCGCCAAATTCGAATGCCGTGGAACACCCTTTAAAAGTCTATGGGAGAAATCAAAAGTGCTAATTTTAAAAGCTTATATTCATGTTATTGTCATAAAAAGTGTTTGGGGACCTGGGTCCTGCCCCAGGGGACAAGGATCAATGCAAAAAAAACGGTGCAGTGATTTTAATAATGCTTAAAGTGAAACAATAAAAGTGTAATATCCCTTTAAATTTCGTACCTGGGGGGTGTCTATAGTATGCCTGTAAAGGGGTGCATGTTTCCCGTGTTTAGAACAGTCTGACAGCAAAATTACATTTCAAAGGAAAAAAAGTCATTTAAAACTACTTGCGGCTATTAATGAATTGCCGGTCCGACAATACACATAAAAGTTCATTGATAAAAACGGCATGGGAATTCCCCACAGGGGAACCCCGAACCAAAATTAAAAAAAAAAAATGATGTGGGGGTCCCCCTAAATTCCATACCAGGCCCTTCAGGTCTGGTATGGATATTAAGGGGAACCCCGGGCAAAATTTTTTAAAAAATGGCGTGTGGTCCCTCTCAAAATCTATACCAGATCCTTCAGGTCTGGTATGGATTTTAATGGGAACCCTGCGCCAAAATTGAAAAAAAAATGGTGTGGGGTCCCCCCAAAAATCCATACCAGACCCTTATCTGAGCACGCAACCTGGCAGGTCGCAGGAAAAGAGGGGGGGACGAGAGAGCACCCCCCCTCCTGAACTGTACCAGGCCACATGCCCTCAACATTGGGAGGGTGCTTTGGGGTAGCCCCCCAAAACACCTTGTCCCCATGTTGATGGGGACAAGGGCCTCATCCCCACAACCCTTGCCCGGTGGTTGTGGGGGTCTGTGGGTGGGGGGCTTATTGGAACCTGGAAGCCCCCTTTAACAGGGGGACCCCCAGAACCCGGCCCTCCCCCCTGTGTGAAATGGTAAGGGGGTACAAAAGTACCCCTACCATTTCACAAAAAAACTGTCAAATATGTTAAAAATGACAAGAGACAGTTTTTGACAATTCCTTTATTTAAATGCTTCTTCTTTCTTCTATCTTCTTTCTTCTATCTTCTGTCTTCTATTTTCCTTCGGTTTCTTCCTCCATCTTCTTCTTCTTCTTCTGGTTCTTCTGGTTCTTCCTCCGGTGTTCTCGTCCGGCATCTTCCTCCACGGCGTCTTCTTATCTTCTTCTCCTCGGGCCACTCCGCATCCATGATGGCATGGAGGGAGGCTCCCGCTGTGTGACGCTTCTCCTCTTCTGACAGTTCTTAAATAATGGGGGGCGGGGCCACCCTGTGACCCTGCCTCCTCTGACGTCATGGGGAATGCCACAGGGAAGTCTCCGCCAAGTCCCCGTGCGTCAGAGGGGGGCGGGGTCACCCGGTGGCCCCGCCCCGTTATTTAAGAACCGTCAGAAGAGGAGAAGCGTCACACAGCGGGAGCCTCCCTCCATGCCATCATGGATGAGGAGCGGCCAGAGCAGAAGAAGATAAGAAGATGCCGCGGAGGAAGATGCCGGACGAGAACACCAGAGGAAGAACCAGAAGAACCAGAAGAAGAAGATGGAGGAAAAAGAAGACAGGAGATAGAAGAAAGAAGATGTTAAAGGGGGCTTCCAGATTCCGATAAGCCCCCCACTCGCAGACCCCCACAACCACCGGGCAAGGGTTGTGGGTAAGAGGCCCTTGTCCCCATCAATGTGGGGACAAGGTGTTTTGGGGGCTACCCCAAAGCACCCTCCCAATGTTGAGGGCATGTGGCCTGGTGCAGTTCAGGGTGGGGGGGCGCTCTCTCGTCCCCCCTGTTTTGCTGCGGCCTGCCAGGTTGCATGCTCAGATAAGGGTCTGGTATGGACTTTTGGGGGGACCCCACGCCATTTTTTTTTATTTTGGCACGGGGTACCCCTTAAAATCCATACCAGACCTGAAGGGTCTGGTATAGATTTTGAGGGGGACCCCACACCATTTTTTTTTTAAATTTTGGCCGGGGTTCCCCTTAATATCCATACCAGACCTGAAGGGCCTGGTATGGAATTTAGGGGGACCCCCACTTCATTTTTTTTTTAATTTTGGTTCGGGGTTCCGCTGTGGGGAATTCCCATGCCGTTTTTATCAATTAACTTTAATGTGCATTGTCGGACCGGCAATTCATTAATAGCCGCAAGTAATTTTTTTCCTTTGAAATGTCATTTTGCTGTCAGACTGTTCTAAACACGGGAAACATGCGCCCCTTTACAGGCATACTATAGACACCCCCCAGGTACGAAATTTAAAGGGATATTACACTTTTATTGTTTCACTTTAAGCATTATTACATTCACTGCTCCCGAAAATACGTCAGTTTTTAAAACTTTCTTTGCATTGACCCAGGTCCTCAAACACTTTTTATGACAATAACTTGCATATAAGCCTTTAAAATTAGCACTTTTGATTATTCATGTTCGTGTCCCATAGACTTTAACGGTGTTCGCGTGTTCGAACAAATTTTTTGCCTGTTCGCAATTTCTGGTGCGAACTGAACAGGGGGTTATCCCTACTGCTAAAAAGGCATTGGAGACAGAACACCCCACCAAAGAATCCCAATTCAATACTGTATCGGATTTCTGTACAAGTAATAGAATACATGATGTGTATCATACAAAAAGTAAATAAAAAGAAAAATGTGTTACTTATGCTAACATGGCACAACATTTACCAAAAACTTAAAATGATACTAAACTCTTGTTTTTTTTTTTCTTTAAAAATAATAAACATGTTATACTTACCTGCTCTGCACAGTGGTTTTGCATAGAGCAGCCTGGATACTCATCATCACGGGTCCCTCTTTGGCGCTCCTGGCTCTTCCATCCTGTTGATTGCCCCCACAGCAAGCAGCTTGCTATGGGGGCACCTGAGCCAAGCCGCAGCTCCATGTGTCTATTCCATGTTGGCTAACTGAGCTGTGTCTCAGCCAATCAGGTGGGAGAATCCCAGACAGCCAAGGCACTCATGCACATTGCTGGCTAGAGGGGAGCTCAGAAAAGTATTAGGGGGCTGAGGGGGGCTGCTACACACAGAAGACTTTTTATCTTAATGCCTAAAACGCATTAAGATAAAAAACCTTCTGCCTTTACAACCACTTGAAGCTTTTTTATCACATAGAGGTAATTGCTCAAAGTACAAATACTGTAGATGGTAGATAATTGTTATTTTTTTCACTGTAGCATAGTTCTTTTATCATGATGGTCTGTTAAAACAAAATCTAAACACAGTGGTAATATCCTTAATGTGGTTGTAGAGTCAGAAGGTTTTTTGTTTTTTTAACTCAAATTTATTGTGAGTATACATATTAAGGAGGTTACAAGCGAACAGTTATACAACATATGAATATACAGGTAGTAAACAAGTTAGTATAGCAATGATAGGTCTACATAAAGTTTGGGGGAGTAGCTGCTATGAGCTGTAGCAAGTAATAACAGCGGTAAACATTAAGCTAACTGATAGGAGCGGAATATGTGAACAAGGTTGCATCACTCGGGTGCGTACAGTGTAGGGTTGTCAGTTGTGTGGGAGTTCATTCATGGGAGGTATGCATTTAGGGTGTTTGAGCCAAAGGTCCCAGTTTGCTTGGAATCTAGGGATTTGTAGGTGGGCTTTGGCGTGCATGAATTCCATCAGGCAGTGGTTATTCAGAAGAGCGATTATTTCCAAGCTGGAGGGGGGGTGAAGGTATTTCCAGTTCTTGGCAATAGCTAGGTGTGTAGCGATAAAAACATGGGAGCCAACTGTGCGTGAAGGTCGAGGCCAAAGTTCCATGTCAAGGCCCAATAGTACCATGGAGTTAGGGACACAGGGACTGGTAGGATGTAGAAGATGAGTTTGGAGAGCATGGACCATAGCGCGGTTAGGATTGGCAAGTCCCACCATATGTGGAGGGGGTGCCTGGGGATCCACCGTTTCTCCAACAAAGATTGGTTGCGGTTGGGTATATCCGGGCGAGTTTGGTTGATGTGAGGTACCAGTTGTGGTATATTTTTTTGACTGTTTCCCAGTGGAATAGGCATCTGGAGAATTTATGGGGTGTTTGGAGTGAGCGATGCCATTGCTGGGGAGTATAAGAGCGTTGAAGTAATTGTTCCCATTTTAGCTTTATGGGGGACTTGGATGCAGTGCATGTTTCGGTGAGGAGCTTGTAGCAGAACGAGATTCCTCGTTAGTGGGGTGCATTGAGGTTAAAAAATGTTAATATGTGCCATGGCAGCAGGCTTTCAGACCACTGAATCTTAGAGAGGATTGAGCATGTCCTAAGATAAAGTCAGAAGGTTTTTTATCTGAATGCATTCTACCCCCTCTAATACTTACCTTGAACCCATCTCGATCCATCAATGTTGCAGAAGAGTGTCTGCTGCCCGGGACTCTCCCTCCCCATTGGCTGAAACACAGCAGTGGCGCCATTGGTTCCCGCTGCTATCAATCAAAGTCACTTAGCCAATGAGGAGAGAGACGGGGTGGGGCCGAACCGCAGCTCCGTGTCTGAATGGACACACAGAGCAGCGGCTCAGCTCGGGTGCCCCCCATAGAAAGCTGCTTGCTGGGGGGGACTCGGCAGGAGGGAGGGGCCAAGAGCACTGGTGAGGGACCCGAGAAGAGGAGGATCTGGGCTGCTCTGTGCAAAACCACGGCACAGTCCAGGTAAGTATAACATGTTTGTTATTTTTAAAGAAAAAAACTGAGACTTTAGTATTACTTTAAGCTTTCTGTATGTGTGCTGAAACTGCATTTCTATATTGTTTATTGCTGCTGTTTGTAATGGTATGTTGTTGTGTGATTAGAGATAGGATATTTTACATTCATATGATAGGTTTACTTGATCTATAAAATTAATGCTTTGGCGTTTGAATTTTTGAGGACTTTGTTGTTTGAACACTATTCCAAAACCCTTTCCGAATGCATTTAGCTGCAGATGGAGAATGAATTGCTAAGGCTGGATCACAATCTGGATTCCAGAAGGTCACTATTTAGTTTGGAGTAGTAAACTCATCCCTGATGGACATTGATAACATAAGGGAAAACAATCAACAACAGAGCAGCTGGAAAGTTGTTTTTGTACTACTCCTAACCTTTGGTTACATTGTATATTTTCCTAAAAAAGGGAATAAATCCAAATTTTACAGGTAACTATTTTGTTTTTCTTTTTTCTACCACAACTTAAATTTGACTATATGTTTCAACATATAATGTTGATGGTTGGTTTATAAAAATGCATGATCTTTTTAAAGAAAAAACATAATATATTGTTGCTGATTAAACAACATATATTAATTTCCAATAAATGTAATAGTGCTTGCTTTATTGATTTTTTTAATTTAAAAAAGGAAGGTTTTCAATGAACTACCATGGCACTGTGAGCACTGTGGTAGTTCATTCATTCTTCCTGTCAGCATGTATCGGCTTCCTCAAACAAGGTATGAGCAATGTACTGTCAGATGTACATTGGCAGATCTGCAGTAGACCTGTATGCACCAGTGATCAGCAGATTGCTGGTGCAATGCTTTACAGGTTCTTGCAACAAAAAATAATAAATGCACATTTTTCCCCAGCAAAAAAATGTGCAATTATTATTTTTGTGAAAAGGTGAACTTATCCTTTAAAGGGGTTGTAAACCCTCAAGGTTTTTCACCTTAATTCATTAAGGTGATAAACCTCCTGTGATTTAGCAGCCCGCCAGAGCCCCCCTTTTACTTACCCGGACCCGGTCTTTCCAGTGACAGGGACGAGCACACCAGCTCCAGCCAGTGTCACAGGTCCTGATTGGATAGATTGATAGCAGCGCAGCTATTGGCTCCTGCTGCTGTCAATCAAATCCAATAATGCGGGAGCCGGGGGTGGGCCGAGTCCTGCTGTCTGTGTCAATGGATGCAGCAGCAGGACATGGCAGCAAGCCCGCATGAGTGCCCTGAAGGAGAGCGGCTCTCCAATGGGGCACTCGAGAAGAGGAGGACCCAGGAGCACCGCTGAGGGACCCCAGAAAAGGAGGATCAGGGCCACTCTGTGCAAAACCAACTGCACATAGGTAAGTATGGCAAGTTTGTTTCTGAAAAAAACAAACCTTTACATATCCTTTAAGCTCCAGGAGGTGGAGTGAAATGCATTGGGGGCATGGCCTGGCTGGAGTCCAGGCTGAGGCTGCCATTGAACTCAATCCATGCACATGGGTCTGCTTCATGATGCGTAGTTCATGGTTTCTTTTCCTTCCTTCAAGCCACAGTTGAGAAGTATTGGAGTTTTCAGTAGATATACTGTATACCCAGCCACAATAAACATCTAGAATTAAGTTCATTGAAAAGCTAAGTCTTACTGTCAATCTAGCACTGTATTCTGAATAAATCATTATTCAAACTGCACTGAATCACCGCGTGATTAGCCCCCTTTGAATATATCTGGTAAGCATATATTCAAAGGGGGCTGATCACGCGGTGATTCGGTGAAGGTGTAGCAACCCACAGATAGTGCACTCCATTTGGATTAGAAGCTTTCCCTCAATCGATGTCACTTGCATGCATGGAATTTATCACAGAAGGACTTGTTTAAATACATTTTTTGGCATCTGGAACTTTTTTCTTTTAAAATTTTCCTTTGACCAATATTATTGCTGAACTTTTAAGGAACGTTCGTTTATGATTTTACAGTTTTTGCAACTGATTTTATATGTCAGTTGTACACCACCATTTAATCCAACACTTGAGGCACATCTTTGCACTAAGAGTTTCAGTGTAGTTTATGGTTGGAGTGTAATAGATGGTTTTAGCACTATATGAGCTATCATATTTATGAATGATCGTATTCACATTAAGCACTGTTAACACTTTCTTCTCCTAAGAGAGTATATTTTTTATATTTTTATATTATTGTTTGATGTTATAACAGCAGCTAGAAGTGCATAAGTGTTTTTCTTTTCCATTTTGAGCGCTAGGATCAGAGTTTCCTATTACCTCTGATATTTTGTTATTCTAATTCATATGCCATTCATTTTTCTTCCAAAAGGTGTTAAGAATGTTATTTGTTTTTCCTCAGAGCTTTACCAAGTACATAACATATGTATACAAGCACAGAAGTTAAATTAGGTTGTGATAAAATGTAAAGGTCAACTCTATTCAGAGTAATATAATTCACTATATAAGAGTATTGGAAACGTTTAACCACTTCCCGACCGGCGCACGCCGATGTACGTCGGCAGAATGGCATGGCTGGGCAAATGGACTTACAGGTACGTCCATTTGAATTCCCCGCCATGCCATTGAGTGCGTGCCGCTGGCTGATGTAAACAGCATCTCCCCGTTCTGCCTAGTGACAAGTGTCACTGATCACAGCTCCCTGTCATCGGGAGCAGTGATCAGCGTAGTGACACACACAGCCCATTCCCGCTACAGTTAGAATCACTATCCTAGTACTGACTTAACCCCTCCCCTCCCCCTAGTGGTTAACCCCTTCACTGCCAGTGTCATTTACACAGTAATCAGTGCATTTTTAATTGCACTGATTGCTGTATAAATGACAATGGTCCCAAAAATGTGTCAAAAATGTCCGACATGTCCGCTATAACGTCGCAGTCACAATAAAAATCGCTGATCATCGCCATTACTAGTAAAAAAAAAATTATTAATAAAAATGCCATAAAACTATCCCCTATTTTGTAAACGTTATAACTTTTGCACAAACCAATCAATAAACGCTTATTGCAATTTTTTTTTTACCAAAAATATGTAGAAGAATTCGATTGGCCTAAACTGAGGAAAAAAATGTTTTTTTATATATTTTTGGGGGATATTTATTATAGCAAAATGTAAAAAATAATGCGTTTTTTCAAAATTGTTGCTCTTATTTTGTTTATAGCGCAAAAACTAAAAATCGCAGAGGTGATCAAATACCACCAAAAGAAAACTCTATTTGTGGGAAAAAAAAGGACATCAATTTTGTTTGAGAGCCACGTCGCATGACCGCGCAATTGTCAGTTAAAGCGACGCAGTGCCGAATTGCAAAAAGTGCTCTGGTCAGGAAGGGGGTAAAATCTTCTGGAGCTGAAGCGGTTAAACATAACATCACTACCTGTCACCTATAAAGAATCAGTCATTGCTTCAAATCACTAATTTATTGCACATCACTCATTTCCTACCCTAAATGTCTGATTGTTTACACATGACTGTACATGCATCAGTTCCCGCTTGGTCATCACAGTAGATGTCTTCTGCTGCCCGTTGTATTGCACTCATTTTTCATCATATTGCTTTTCATTCACTGTGAGTAATTTATTATTCATTCATCACTCATCCCTTTTCACAAATCATTCATCGTGCACTGGTTGTCAAGGTCACTTTTTATTATTAGGAACGCACTAATACAGGCAACAGAATTTAAATAAAAAAAAAAAAAAACATAAAAATGTAATTTATTGAGTGTTTGCTAACTCATTTTTACATTATTTCTTTTTATTCTATAATATATTTTCAAAACTCCCCCAAATTAAAATTAAACTGACATTTTAAAATAAAACTGAAATTATTAAAGCAGAGACAGTAAAACAATGTACCTCCTTCAAACTCTGTTTGACAGTTTCCAGAGTTTTCATTTAAGCTCTCCTCTTCAGTAATGATTATGTTTTCAATGTCCTTCATAGTTAAGTGATCACGAAATGCATGATAAAGAATGTGCTTTAGTTCCTCCAGTGTTATCCGTTGCATATCAAACTGCAGAAAGAAAGGTACACAACATAAAAAAAAGCAAGTAAACAATGCTATACACGAATGCTTTAATATCTATAGTGTTGCTTTTAAGATAGTGTAAAGTCTTCAAATGTAACTTTTACTTATTAACAAAGATAGGAAGAAAGTTCTGGACAGCCGCACTCCAAAAGAATTTTTGCCTTTTATTGAAAAATCCGGGTCACAAAATACAAGCCACAGCAAAGTGATACCACATATCACTTTGCTGTGGCTTGTATTTTGTGACCCGGATTTTTTAATAAAAGGCAAAAATTCTTTTGGAGTGCGGCTGTCCAGAACTTTCTTCCTATCTTAGTTGCTATATGCATTGCCAGCACCTGGGGCTCTTAAAAACTGGAAGAGAAGTTTTTGTTTCGGCCGACCTACCTGAAGCAGTGGGATCCCTTTCTCTAAAGCCCCTTTCACACTGGGGCGGTGGGGGCGTCGGCGGTACAACAGCGCTATTTTTAGCGCTGCTGTACCGTCGTTCTTGCAGCGGTATTCGGCCGCTAGCGGTGCGGTTTTAACCCCCGCTGGCGGCCGAAAAAGGGTTAAAATCCCTCGTACAGCGCGGATTCAGAGGGTGGGGATAAATGGGGAGTACTCAGAATGGTCAGGGGTGGGTAGTGGGGTTCCCCAGGGTTCTGTGCTGGGACCAATCCTATTTAATTTGTTCATAAACGACCTGGAGGATGGGATAAACAGTTCAATCTCTGTATTTGCAGACGATACTAAGCTAAGCAGGGCAATAACTTCTCCGCAGGATGTGGAAATCTTGCAAAAAGACCTGAACAAATTAATGGGGTGGGCGACTACATGGCAAATGAGGTTCAATGTAGAAAAATGTAAAATAATGCATTTGGGTGGCAAAAATATGAATGCAATCTATACACTGGGGGGAGAACCTCTGGGGGAATCTAGGATGGAAAAGGACCTGGGGGTCCTAGTGGATGATAGGCTCAGCAATGGCATGCAATTCCAAGCTGCTGCTAATAAAGCAAACAGAATATTGGCATGCATTAAAAGGGGGATCAACTGCAGAGATAAAACGATAATTCTCCCGCTCTACAAGACTCTGGTCCGCCCGCACCTGGAGTATGCTGTCCAGTTCTGGGCACCAGTCCTCAGGAGGGACGTACTGGAAATGGAGCGAGTACAAAGAAGGGCAACAAAGCTAATAAAGGGTCTGGAGGATCTTAGTTATGAGGAAAGGTTGCGAGCACTGAACTTATTCTCTCTGGAGAAGAGACGCTTGAGAGGGGATATGATTTCAATTTACAAATACTGTACTGGTGACCCCACAATAGGGATAAAACTTTTTCGCAGAAGAGAGTTTAATAAGACTCGTGGCCACTCATTACAATTAGAAGAAAAGAGGTTTAACCTTAAACTACGTAGAGGGTTCTTTACTGTAAGAGCGGCAAGGATGTGGAATTCCCTTCCACAGGCGGTGGTCTCAGCGGGGAGCATTGATAGCTTCAAGAAACTATTAGATAATCACCTGAATGACCGCAATATACAGGGATATGTAATGTAATACTGACACATAATCACACACATAGGTTGGACTTGATGGACTTGTGTCTTTTTTCAACCTCACCTACTATGTAACTATGTAACTATGATATAGCCGCGCTGTCCCATTGATTTCAATGGGCAGGAGCGGTGAAGGAGCGGTGAATACACCGCTCCTTCACCGCTCCAAAAAAGCGGTTTGCAGGACTTTTTTCACCGTCCTGCCTGCGCACCGCTTCAGTGTGAAAGCCCTTGGGCTTTCACACTGAACAAACAGCGGAGGCTGTTTAGGGGCGGTTTGCAGGCGGTATTTTTAGCGCAATACCGCCTGAAAACCGCCCCAGTGTGAAAGGGGTCTTACTTACAATTTTTTAATGGTGTATTGTGTCTACTTGAGGTGGAATTAATGCTAATATTTCACTAGGCAGCTTTAAAGATGCAACCTGGATCCCACTTCAAATCTAATTAGTGCCTACATTATTTTTAGGGATGAATGGAAGTGCCATATACTTTTATTGTAGTTTAGTCTTGCAGTGAAATGTGGTGCATAAATAACATACATAAAGAACCTCTACAGTCAACTTAGAGTCCATTACAGTACTGCATTATCAGTAGAGATGAACTTTGACTGTAGACAACATATAAACAGGCTCATTACCATAGTCAAAGTGAGGCCTCACCTATATACACAAAATCCTGTATACAGAGGACATGATTTTCAATCTCACATGTTCTAAAGTAATTTTATACAACATAAACAAATATTATTTTCAACATATACGGAACTCCAACTGACTGGAAATTGAGCAGTTGGGATGCATTTCACAAGCACAGTAGAGGCTTCTTAGAACAGAGGATATCTACAAGTCTCATGTTTACGCTAGAGAATGAAACCATCAAATAATTCATGTATGTCTCTTGGCTTACTGTACATCCAAAACTTCTGGTTTAAAATACATATGCAACAATAAGCCAGATTTACACTATGTGCAGGTGCAGGATTGCATGTAATCGCATGTAATTGCATGTGCTTACCCACAGCAAAAAACACACTGCTGTTTTCAGATGCACTGGAGCAGTGGAAACTGAAGCTTTATGTGGTTTCCCTGCATCTGCGATTTTGGAAAAGGTGCAATGACCTTTTCTCTGCATTTGTCATAGGTAGAGCAGGCCATTCAAATGAATGGGCTGCTGTGCCCGTGCAAACTCAGCCACAGGGAAACCACATAGTTGTGAACCTAGCTTTACACCTCACTGTAATCAGTTAGTTTTTACTTTAAGGAATGCATATGTTTTTCTAAAAACTTGAGTACATTTTATTACCTTACAAGACAAAAAACAAAAGGCTTCTTTTCAAACTGCTAGTCTTATAGATATCACTGATAATTGAGTTTTAAATGCACCCCACTGGTTAATACATTTTCAATGTCCTATTTCATTTTATGAGCGTTTGTCTAAACTCTGTATATATTTTTTTATTATCACCTGCTATATATCTTTCTACAACTAGAAAAGCTCCTTAAAACCAAACAATGAAACTACATCCATAAGAACAGTCACATACTATCATTCTTTATATATTTGGGGGGGGGGGGGTGACACCAACCCTAGCGACACCACTGCAATCTCTTAAATAATAATAATTATTATTATTATTATTACACAGGATTTATAAAGTGCCAACAGCTTGTACAGCACTTTATAACATTATGGCAGACAGTATAGTTACAATACAATTCAATACAGGAGGAATCAGAGGGCCCCTGCTCATTAGAGCTAACATCTAGAAGGGAGGGTCAAGTGATACAAAAGGTAATAACTGTGGGGGATGAGCTGATAAAGAATATTAAAGTACAGTTGTTAGGTGGAGGTAGGATAGGCTTCTCTGAAGAAAAAAGTTTTCAGAGATTGCCTAAAAGTGGATAGAGTTTCAGATAGTCAGACAGATTGGGGTATGGAATTCCAAAGGATGGGAGAGGCTCGGGAGAAGTCCTGGAGGCGAACATGGGAATAGGTGACAAGGGAGCTAGAGAGCAGGAGGTCTTGGGAGGAAGAAAGAGGGCAATTTAGTTTGTATTTTGAGATTAGGTTAGTGATGTAGCTGGGGGCCGAGTTGTGGATAATCTCTTTTTACGCTCCTAATGGGCAGTTCTGGGAATGGTTAGACAAAATGACAAACGATTCTCCAAAGATACTAAGCACTAAGCACCTAACTCTTATTTTTTCTGCAGCTGGCTGAAAAATAATACTTCAGAATTTGATATTACCAGATCCTCCTTCCCTGTATCAAATGATGGGGATCCAAAAAAAATTAAATTTTTAGGCTAGAGTGGATAAAAACTGCACTCAACAGAGAGAGCTTTATTAAGTGATATATTAAAAATGGAAACTTTTTTTAATAGCTTAAAACCAAACATAAAACTACTACCACATCAATAATGTAAATTTACCACTGGGTGTCTGGGGTTATTGGTTATTTATTTGCAAATAAGTTGGTGCTCCTCAAAACAGCACCTGCACAATCCCAACAAGATGATAGAAATCAACCAGAATTCCACTGAGTACAGTACTTTGTGGTTGTTGAGCAACTTTTATCTCTTTTGTTTAACACTTCTACTGGCTTTGGAGGGTTTTAAAAAAACACTCTCAGCAGCTGCAGCCATTGGAAGCATATTTAAATCTGGCAAGCCAACTGTTGGCTGTCAGATGGAAGCAAGCTGATGGCTGTGCAGGTGCCAGATCACTTCCACCCCCCTCCCTTGCTGCCAGCCCCCCTGCGTGACCCCATCATGTTTCTGCCATCAGTGGACCCGAGACCAACATGACAGGTGCCAGGATACCAGTTAGAGGGGAAGGAGATCAGTGAATGTCCATTCATCAATCTTCCTTTCCTGGTTCTGACATGGAAGCGTTGTGTAAAACGTTACTTCTAGGTTTGGGTGTCACAGTATAGCTGGGGAAGAATCGAATGGAGTATGATCTCCCCCTCAAAAAAGTTTGACCCCCCCTCCACCCCCCCATACATACACATGGATGTATTGGGGCTGCCTACGCATGAAAATGTTGATCGCGCTACCATAGTTATATATTGCCGTGCAGGCTGGAGTGAGATCAATAATTCTAGGCCTATTAACTCTAAACCAATGACCTGTAAGAGTTTTTAGCATTTTTTTGCATTTATTTAGTTGATCAAATTATTCATAGAGTTATTGCAAAGTTAGCTGATGTTGTTGTGGGCATGTAGTTATCAATGACATCTGGCCAGGAAAAGTATTACTTTAGTCCATGCAAGTACAGTATATTCAGGTGTTATGACAAAAAGTGATAAAATTAAGCAACTGTCCAAAAGCATGGGCAAAACACAGGTTTCCTTCAAGTGAGGGTGCTTTATTAGATGACCACTGTAAGGCTAATACTTCTTATATAAGCCTTGAAATGTAATCAACTATGCTGTATGTATAAAACCTAGCACAAGGAAACTGTTTTTCTTTGTGCCACAGAATGCTTAAAAAAAACAATTTCTGTTCCTCGAGTTAAATAACACATGTCTAGTGCATACTTTGTATGATTACACCATGTAGTTCATGATTTATCACCTAATCCACTGTAATTCAACATTGTCAAAGATGTTTTATCCCATATAAGCTTTTAGCTTTTTAAAATGAAAGACAGTTGCAGATATTGAATATGCAGAGAAAAAAATATATCAGAAGATGAATCACATTCATGTTTCCCCTGCAGTTATTGCAAATGGATAATATTTAAGTGACCAAAATCATCAAAGCCTTAAAATGATTAATTAGGACACTTCAATTCTTTCATGACCCACTCTACTTAGTGTCAATGAAAACACAGAGTAGGAAAGAATTACCATTCCTGGAGTATATATGCATATAATAATATACTCTTGACAGTTATACAATCAAATTAGTGCAAGTCCATCCATCTGTTTTAGTGACCTCGGTTTCTGAGGCTAATAGCTTTTCACGCTGGTCGAGTAAAAATAGCAGCAGCCAGAAGCACTATAAATGATCTTTTCTTATGTCACAGATGTTGAAATAGCCCAGGTGTGACTGACATAAACTCCTATCTTTCCTTTGTACACCCAGTATTAATGTCCTTGATCTGTTGCTTGTGTATCTTGGTTAATAGTTGTACCCAGTCTTGAAGAACACTTCAAAAGAAAATGAAATATAAGGTACACATATACTTTCAAATTACTTGATAATTACCTTCCTGGAGTCAATCTAATGTCTTTTTAAATTATTTTACCTAAATCTATGTCAGTGGGGCTAGTTTATTGAAAATAATCTAGATAAGTATTTTAAAAACACAGCTTATAATTACAGTATTTAAAGAATAAAGGCAATTCTTCATGCTAGTACCCTTCTCCTGACCTGATCTCAAACTTTACTTTTACAGAGGCATACTTACTATAATCCAATGGCTGTGTTCTCCTTGTCTTGGCCACACCTGTGCATTTCAACCCCATAAACTTAGGAGAAGGGAGAGTTAGGTTAGATCAGGGGAAGGGGGCAAAAGCATAAATGCACTTATTTTTAAAGTGCACATATTCTTTAATCATACAAAGAATTGGTCTAACAGATGTAAAAGCAGAGCATCTTAAGATGTATTAAAAAAAACATTTAATTTCTCACAATTTTTCATAGTAATGCATACAATTATGGATCTATTTGGGGTTTTACAGATTTAAATTCTGTGAAGATTTAGAGTACTTGAACTGTCATATCAGCCACTGAAATATCTTTTCCAACTACTTTCCTGCCTAGGGTCCATTTAGTGGTACACTGGTGTAAACACAGGGAGAATACCACTGGAAGATGCATTCCAGCAAATGGAACATGGTGTTCAGAGAACAGAAGAGTACTGGCTATCAAAGCCCTACCAATGAGTTGGGGACTTTACCCTTGCATGAGTCTCTTACAGCTCCAAAGACCCAGCAAGGAATCAAATCTTGACTTTTTCTATTCAATCAAAATGAATAATACCTTGCATATAATTATACTTTATTAAGCTTAACTGGAAGTAGACACAAGCATGATAAGGGGGAGCATGAAAATACACACTTTCACATGCATTGAAAGAACTGCCTAAAAGTTGCTAAGGCAAAACTCCTTGCACGCAAATTTGGTGTAACCTTAATTCTGCTTGTGAAACGCAGTCTTTCTTTTTCAGTGCAAGTATCTGAGAGACAATAATTATTAAAATCTGAAGATTAGTAAAAAAAAATGTGGGGCCCGTTGGATACATATAACTAGAGGTACATTATTACACTGCTGTACTAAACTTCAGCTTTAATTAAAAAAATAAATGCAGTATGAACTTATACTGAGAAAACAAATGCAATCAATAGGCTATAGTATGTGGTGCTTCCTCGTTTGCTAAATGTCTAATCAGTAGTATTGAAAAAACTGCATTTGGAATTTTTTATAGCACACTAGTCAACTAATCTATGAGTGATAAAAATGATCCTTGTATCATTCCTAGTAACAATTAAAGGGACATTTCACTTCAGAGAATATAAAATGAGATTGGCCTCATGGGCACCGCATTAAAAAATTCATGTATATGTCACACAAAATATAATGGATGCCTGCAACAACGGGCCAGATGTTCTGGAGTAGCAGCAGCAGCAGCAGCTTACTGAAGATAGAAGTCAGACAATCAGTTGTAGTGTAATGCATTGTGCTGGGATTAATCTATTCACCTTAAAGCATTCAATCACTGAAGTCCCCTGCAGCATTAGGGATATAAGTATGCAACACACCAGTACATATATCATAGTCCACAGTATGTATTTTGCTAAGAAATATGATTTGGTATCTGAAATATTTTTCTATGAATACCAAAGGCATAACAGGGTTGATTTACTTTTGTATGTTAGGAAATAGAGATTGTTCACTTTGCAAAGTATTTTTTTAATTAAATTTCGCTTTGCTACTACCTTGGTAAAGCAACCCCATTATATGGGCCAGCCTTGGACTAGAAACTAGCCAATTCTGGAATTGGTCACATGAGCCGCTTCAATTCAGCCATACTTGTTTAACTGAAAGCATTGCCACATGTATGCATTCTGCACACTTTCAATAAGTACTGAGTAATAGTGCTCCAAATTTTGGCTCCTGTGCATTACAAGTCTGACTGAATACTTTGTCTGACTGCCTGCTGCTGAACATGGCTTGCACCTAATCTCAACTATGGCCAGTTCCGCTAACCTGTTCTTTTGTGGTATCTTGACCCTGACACCCTTGTATTCTCTGCTATAGCACTTTTCTGCCAAGACATCCAACTAAAGTTGACTCCAAGAGTGTGGACTCTCGTGTTAGGACATTCAACAACCATGCAACTCATATTTCTTATCAGTTATTGCAGGGATATTTGGACTGGAGGTGCAAGAGAGGTCTCATTGGCTC
The DNA here is from genome assembly GCF_042186555.1 of Aquarana catesbeiana. Lineage (NCBI taxonomy): Eukaryota > Metazoa > Chordata > Amphibia > Anura > Ranidae > Aquarana > Aquarana catesbeiana. The sequence continues at coordinate 369,996,664 of NC_133325.1, forward strand.
ACATTTGCTGGCTAGAACTTTTATAAAGTGGAAGTTTGACTAATTGGTGACTTAAAAAACACAATTGTGATTTTGACTGCTGGTGACTGCTTATAGTTGCATGTATATTGTTTTCTTCTTTAGGAACTCTGCTAGCAGCTTTTAAAATGCTTTTTCTGGCACTTTTATTTCTTTCCTTCCTTCAGTCTGCTAATTAAGGGGAGTGGTTAATTGTTCACAGGTGCTACAGGTACTATATAACTTTGTGCTAGCTCATTTTGCTGGCTGGAACATTTACAAAGCGGGAGTTTGACTAAGTGGCAAGTTAAAAACAAGAGGTAAAAATAGTCTTTTACCCTGTAAGTAACATTTTACAATTTCTGTAAGTAAATAATACTATAGTGACAGGGATAATGAGTACTAGCAAGATTGAATGTTTTGCACAGTACACAGTGTGTATACATGTGGCAACAACACCAGGATGAATACTGCTGTGACAGATGTGAGCAGGTTGCCCTTCTGGAAGCTCACATTAGAGATCTGGAGGAGCAAATTGCAACACTGAGCAGAGAAGACAACCTTGAAAGGAATCTTCAATGGGGTTGATGCGGAGGATGGAGGAGTACGTCATGATTATTAGGTAGGAAGATGGGTTACTGTAGTTAGGGTCTCACAGAAAAAGGCCAGCCCTGGGTTTGAGCTACCAAACAAATTTGCCCAATTGAAGATGTGGAGGTGGCAGTCCTAGATGTCACTGCTACCTATAACAGTCGGGAGATCAGCCCACCTAGTAGGGGTGGTGAGGGTAATAGAGAATTCTATAATCTGAATGATTGACACAATAATTTGTCACCAAGGTCATCTCAACCAAATGTTTTGCGGTTTCCTTGGTGCCAGGGCTCAGTATGTGGTGGACCGAGTTGATAAATTACTGGGAGGGGCTGGGCATGAGCCAGCTGTCTTGGTCCAAGTTGGAACCAATGACAGAATACATGGAAGATTAAGAATCAATTTAAAGTACTAGCCTGCAAGTTGAAGGGCAAGACCTTTAAGGTGATATTCTCCAGAATATTGCCTGTACCATGTGCATAATAGAAAAGACAGGGGGATCTTACAAAACGTAATGCATGGCTAAAGACCTAGTGTAAGAGGGAAGGATTTGGGTTTATAGAGCCCTGGGCTGACTTTTCAACAACCTATTGGAGATGGGCCGAACACTCCCCAGTTCGGTTCGCGCCAGAGCTCTCGAACATCGCAAAAGTTCTGACCTGAATGACGAACGTGATTAAAGTCTATGGGACTCGAGCAAGAAAAATCTAAAGTTTCCATTTTGAACACATATATGCAAATTACTGGCCATAAAAAGGGTATGGGGGCCCATTTACTGCCCTAGGGGACATGTACCAATGCAAAAGAAACGTTTAAAAACGATTGAAGAATTGAAGAATTTTAATAAAGCCTTAAGTGAAACAATAAAAATGAAAAATTCCTTTAAATATAGTGCTTGGGGGTCCCTTTAGTCTGTCTGTAAAGTGGAGCATCTTTACAGTGTATGGAACCTGCTGCAGCAAAACTGAAATTTATAAAGAAAAAATAAATACATTTAAATTGATTTCCCCTGCAAGCTTTCTTTATTTTGTAAACAACATCTTGGGGAGCCACAATTTTAGTGTACTCGGAACAAAATTAGAGATTTTTTGGATAAATTCTGGTGTCTTTTTTGGCAGACTTTGGTTGAAAATGATAAAGTTTTGCACCACAATGAGCAAACCCTGCGTAGAAGCCAAATATTAGTACACTCAGACCAAGATTAACACTTTTCTAAATAAAGTCTGGTGTCTCCTCTTGAGGAAAGCAAGAATTAGCCTTGCTGTAAAAAATTAAAATTTGATGTCCCGGTCAAACAGTCGCAGAGAAATTGATCTTTGGGTGTTGGTGGTGCCCGTAATCTTCTAGAGGTACTCTTGAAGAAAGTAAGAATTGACCTTGCTGTAAAAAATTGAAATTTGACACCCCTGTTACGCAGTTGCGGAAAAATTGGTCTTTGGGTGTTGTTGGTGCCTTCACCCCAAAACCTTCTAGAGGTACTCTTGATGAAAGCAAGAATTGGCCTTGCTGTAAAAAATTTAAATTTGATGCCCCTGTCAAACAGGTGTGGAAAGATTGGTCATTGGTGGTTAATTGTGCCCATGATATCTATACCATAACATTACTTCAAGATAAACTCAACACCCACAAAGTTAGGTGGCCTAGACAGTCCTGCAGAAATTCAAGATACCAATAACAATTAATCAGCGACATCGCCATCAGGGGCTTGATAGCTGCTGCTAATCCAGGACTGATTAATTTTAAAAAATGTCAGCTGGTCATCGGAGTCTGTAGACAGAAGTGCTCTTTTATCTGTCACAAAACCACCAGCAGCACTGAATGACCTTTTGGAAAGCACGCTAGATGCAGGCAGGTCAGTTGCATGCTGGGCAAGTTCTGGCCAGTGGTCTATTCTAATGAACCCAGAACCTATTCTCAGAACCCGGAAACCCAGTCTACTGGAAAAGCTCTCAATGTCTGTTTTCGCCCCTAGATGGTCTTCCACCATATGATGCAGACGCTGCCAATGGGATCTTGAAGCTGACAGCTCTGGACACCAAGGACCAAAACTGTTTTTGAAATGCACCACTGAGGCGGCCCCTTTTGCCACCACTCCTCCTTTGACAGAAGCCTCAAAACTAGCTTTTCCATGATACTGTAACCTACTAGGGTCTGACAAGGCATTACACAAACTCCTCTTTAAGGTGTCCTCAAGATATTTCATCCTCTGCTCCCTCTGCAAGGGCTGTAAAAGTTCTAAGACTTTTCCCTTGTAAAGGTGGTCAAGGAGGGTTACCAACTAATAATGATCCTTATCCTTGATGCCACTAGTTCTTGGGTCCTTTCACGGGTTTTAAAGAATAAGGAAGCCCTAGAACCTCAAGTTTGCGGAGTCATAAGAAACAGAGTCCTCGGGGGCATTAACCACTTCAGCCCCGGAAGGATTTACCCTCTTCCTGACCAGAGCACTTTTTACAATTTGGCACTGCGTCACTTTAACTGCTAATTGCGCAGTCATGCAATGCTGTACCCAAACAAAATTTGCGTCCTTTTCTTCCCACAAATAGAGCTTTCTTTTGATGGTATTTGATCACCTCTGCCGTTTTTATTTTTTGCGCTATACACGGAAAAAGACCGAAAATTTTGAAAAAAATTGATATTTTCTAATTTTTGTTCTAAAAAAAATCCAATAAACTCAATTTTAGTCATACATTTAGGCCAAAATGTATTCGGCCACATGTCTTTGGTAAAAAAAATGTCAATAAGTGTATATTTATTGGTTTGCGCAAAAGTTATAGCGCCTACAAACTAGGGTACATTTTCTGGAATTTACACAGCCTTTAATTTATGACTGCCTATGTCGTTTCTTGAGGTGCTAAAATGGCAGGGCAGTACAAAACCCCCACAAATGACCCCATTTTGGAAAGTAGACACCCCAAGGAAATTGCTGAGAGGCATGTTGAGCCCATTGAATATAAATTTTTTTTGTCCCAAGTGATTGAATAATGACAAAAAAAAAATTACAAAAAGTTGTCACTAAATGATATATTGCTCACACAGGCCATGGGCATATGTGGAATTGCACCCCAAAATACATTTAGCTGCTTCTCCTGAGTATGGGGATACCACATGTGTGGGACTTTTCGGGAGCCTAGCCACGTACGGGGCCCCGAAAACCAATCACTGCCTTCAGGATTTCTAAGGGCGTACATTTTTGATTTTACTCCTCACTACCTATCACAGTTTTGAATGCCATAAAATCCTGCTCCTCATCCTCCCTCTCCTCTTATGTGTTCTGTGGGGTCCCAAGAATCGTGTCTGCATAAAGAGGGCCTTGAGAGGAAAGGAAGCCCTCCCTTCCTCCCACTGCTCTGCCTCGAGTGCCCTGTCCACAATGCCAAGCAGAGTATGCTCCAGCAGGAACAAAAGAGGGATTGTGTCACTGATGCATGAATTGTCACGGCTTACCATCCTTGTCGTCTCCTGAAATGGTGACAGTACAGTGCATGCATCCTTTATCAGCAGCCATTGGCATGGGGAAAAAAGCTAAGGTGCCCTGAGCCTGTCCTTGTGCCATACTCACACAGGTACTTGATGATGGCCCTCTGCTGCATGTGAAGCCACTGCAGCATTGCCAAAGTTGAGTTCCATCTAGTGGGCATGTCACAAATCAGGCCTTTTAGGGGCAGGTGGAATTCCCGCTGAATTTCAGCCAACTGAACACTGGCCGTGTATGACCCCCTGAAATGGCTGCAGACTCTTCTGGCCTGCTTTAGAAGATCTTGCAAACCTGGGTACCTGTTTAAGAAAAGCTGCACCACAAAATTGAGCACATATGCCAGGTAGGGATGGGCTTTATGTTCGGGTCGAACATGAGTTTGATTTGAACATTGGCTGTTCGCCCGTTCGCCGAACAGTGAACAATTTGGGGTGTTCACGGCAAATTCGAAAGCCGCGCAACACCCTTTAAAAGTCTATGGGAGAAATCAAAAGTGCTAATTTTAAAGGCTTGTATGCATGGTATTGTCATAAAAAGTGTTTGGGTACATGGGTCCTGCCCCAGGGGACATGTATCAATGCAAAAATAAGTTTTAAAAACGTCCGTTTTTTCAAGAGTAGTGATTTTAATAATGCTTAAAGTGAAACAATAAAAGTGTAATATTCCTTTAAATTTCGTACCTGGGGGGTGTCTATAGTATGCCTGTAAAGGGGCGCATGTTTACTGCGTTTAGAACAGTCTGACAGCAAAATGACATTTCTAAAGGAAAAAAATTCATGTAAAACTGTTATTGCTAGCGCTGGCTATCTGGCTATACTGAATTGTCTGTCCAGCAATACACATAAAAGTTAATTGATAAAAACGACATGGAATTTCCCCACAAGGGAACCCCGAACCAAAATTTTTAAAAAAAATGCGTGGGGGTCCCCCCAAGAAATCCATACCAGACCCTTATCTGAGCACGCAACCTGACAGGTCGCAGGAAAAGAGGGGGGACGAGAGAGCGCCCCCTCCTGAACCGTATCAGGCCACATGCCCTCAACATTGGGAGGGTGCTTTGGGGTAGCCCCCCAAAGCACCTTGTCCCCATGTTGATGGGGAGAAGGGCCTCATCCCCACATCCCTTGCCCGGTGGTTGTGGGGGTCTGTGGGTGGGGGGCTTATCGGAATCTGGAAGCCTCCTTTAACAAGGGGACCCCCAGATCCCGCCCCCCGTGTGAATTGGTTAATGGGGTACAAATGTACCCCTACCATTTCACAAAAAAAGTGTCAAAAAGGTTAAAAAACACGAGATGGTTTTTGACAAGTCCTTTATTAATTTCTTCTTCTTCCATCTTATTTTTTCTGGTCTTCCGGTGTTCTTCTTCTTCCTCCATCTTCTTCTTCTCCATCTCCTTCTTCCTCCGCTCTTCTAGTCCCGCATCTTCCCCTGGCTTCTTCTCCACTCCGTCCGCACGATCCGTCTCAGTGGGAGTCTTCCACTGTGTGATGCTTCAGTTCCTCTGACACTTCTTATATAAGGGAGGGCGGGGCCACCTGGTGACCCCGCCCTCCTCTGACGCATGGGGACTTCACGGGACTTCCCTGTGGCTTTCCCTGTGTGGTCAGAGGGGGCGGGGTCACCCGTTTACGTAACCGGGTGACCCCGCCCCCTCTGACAACATGACAACATGCCATGCCGTTTTTATCAATGAACTTTTATGTGTATTGCCGGACCGACAATTCATTATAGTCGGCGCTAGCGATAATAGTTTTACATGACTTTTTTTCAAAAAAAGTCATGTAAAACTACTATCGCTAGTGCCAGCTATAATGAATTGACTTTTTAAAAAAAAATTCATGTAAAACTACTATCGCTAGCACCGGCTATAATGAATTGTTGGTCCGGCAATACACATAAAAGTTCATTGATAAAAATGGCATGGAATTTCCCCACAGGGGAACCCCGAACCAAAATTTTTTAAAAAATGCGTGAGGGTCCCCCTAAATTCCATACCAGGCCCTTCAGGTCTGGTATGGATATTAAGGGGAACCCCGTGCCAAAATTTTTTTTAAAAAATGGCGTGGGGATCCCCCTTAAAATCCATACCAGACTCTTATCCGAGCACGCAACCTGGCAGGCCGCAGGAAAAGAAGGGGGGACAAGAGAGCGTCCCCCCTCCTAAAGAGTACCAGGCCACATGCCCTCAACATTGGGAGGATGCTTTTGGGTAGCTTCCCAAAGCACCTTGTCCCCATGTTGATGGGGAGAAAGGCCTCTTCCCCACAACCCTTGCCCGGTGGTTGTGCGGGTCTGCGGGCAGGGGGCTTATTGGAATCTGGAAGCCCCCTTTAGCAAGGGGACCCCCAGATCCTGCCCCCCGTGTGAATTGGTAATGGGGTACAAATGTACCCCTACCATTTCACAAAAAAGTGTGAAAAGGGTTAAAAAACACAAGAGACGGTTTCTGACAAGTCCTTTATTAATTTCTTATTCTTATTCTTATTCTACTTCTTCTCCATCTTCTTCTTCCTCCGCTCTTCTCGTCCCGCATCTGCCTCAGGCTTCTTCTCTGCTCAATCCGCACGATCCGCCTCAGTGGGAGTCTTCCACCGTGTGACGCTTCGGTTCTTCTGACACTTTTTATATAACGGAGGGCGAGGCCACCCAGTGACTTCACCCTCCTCTGACGCATGGGGACTTCATATGGACTTTCCTGTGGCTTTCCCCGTGTTGTGAGAGGGGGCGGGGTCACCCGTTTAAGTAACTTTGTGACCCCGCCCCCTCTGACAACACGGGGAAAGCCACAGGGAAGTCCTCGTGAAGTCCCCGTGCGTCAGAGGAGGGCAGGGTCACTGGGTGGCCCCGCCCTCCGTTATATAAGGAGTGTCAGAAGAACAGAAGCGTCACACCGTGGAAGACTCCCACTGAGGCGGATCATACGGATGGAGCGGAGAAGAAGCCGGAGGAAGATGCAGGACGAGAAGAGCGGAGGAAGAAGAAGATGGAAAAGAAGAAGATGGAGGAAAAAGAACACTGAAAGAAGACCAGAAGAAAGACGATGGAAGAAGAAGAAATTAATAAAGGACTTGTCAAAAACTATCTCTTGTGTTTTTTAACCTTTTTGACACTTTTTTTGTGAAATGGTAGGGGTACATTCGTACCCCATTACCAATTTACACAGGGGGAGCTGGGATCTGGGGGTCCCCTTGTTAAAGGGGGCTTCCAGATTCTGATAAGCACCCCACCCACAGACCCCCACAACCACCGGGCAAGGGTTGTGGGGATGAGGCCCTTCTCCCCGTCAACATGGGGACAAGGTGCTTTGGGGGCTACCCCAAAGCACCCTCCCATTGTTGAGGGCACGTGGCCTGGTATGGTTCAGGATGGGGGATGCTCTCTCGTCCTCCCTCTTTTCCTGTGGCCTGCCAAGTTGCGTGCTCGGATAAGGGTCTGGTATGGATTTTTGGGGGACCCCATGCCATTTTTTTTAAATTTTGGCATGGGGTTCCCCTTAAAATCCATACCAGACCTGAAGGGTCTGGTATGAATTCAACTTTTTTTCAACTTTTACCTGTATTGCCGCATCAACAATTCATTATAGCCAGCGCTAGCGATAGTAGTTTTACATGCCTTTTTTTTCTTTAGAAATGTCATTTTGCTGTCAGACTGTTCTAAACGCAGTAAACATGCGCCCCTTTACAGGCATACTATAGACACCCCCCAGGTACGAAATTTAAAGGAATATTACACTTTTATTGTTTCACTTTAAGCATTATTAAAATCACTACTCTTGAAAAAACGGACGTTTTTAAAACTTATTTTTGCATTGATACATGTCCCCTGGGGCAGGACCCAGGTCCCCAAACACTTTTTATGACAATACCATGCATACAAGCCTTTAAAATTAGCACTTTTGATTATTTATGTTCGTGTCCCATAGAATTTAACGGTGTTCGCGTGTTCGAACAGATTTTTTGCCTGTTCGCATGTTCTGGATGCGAACCGAAACAGGGTGTTCGGCTCATCCCTAATGTAAGGCATGGTACATGTGTCAACTTTCCCTGTTGAAGGGTGGACAGAAGGTTAAGGCCATTATCGCACACCACCATTCCTGGCTCAATCTTCCATGGCAAGAACCACCTCTGGGCCTGCCCCTGCAGAGCTGAAAGAATCTCTGCTCTGGTGTTGCTCTTGTCTCCTAGATAGACCAGCTTATGCACTGCATGGCATCTTTTAGTCTGACTCGTTGGATGGCCCCTTGAACACTTAGGGGGTACTGGTGGTTAATGAGACAATCCAGCAGAGGAGGGCATGGAGAAGGAGGAGAAGGAGCTGACAGATCTTGCATCATCACCACCAGCTGTATGGAGACATGGTGGCAAAACAAGCTGCAGCACTGAGCCCTATCCTGCATCCTTCCTAGTTTCAAGCAGAGTTACCCAGCGTGCTGTGAATAAATGATATATCATCCCTGTCTGTACTTGCTGGACCACACATAAGCAGTAAGGGGGGCCTTGCAGCTGACTACCTTGCCCAACAATGCCAAAACATTGCTTTCCGTGTGATGGTACAGAGCTGGAATGGCCTTACATTCAAGAACTTGAATGGGACCCTGCCATTCTGGTACAGCACATTCTGAAAATTCATAGAAGGGGCAGAATGCACCAGATGGAAAGGCAGGAGTTGTAAAGCCAGCAATTTGGATAAGTTGAAATTTAAATGATGGGCATGTGGGTGACAGGGAGTGTATTTTTTTTCTGCTGCAGCAGCTGGGGCAGAGAAATCTGCCTGCTATACTCTACAGCTGGTGGTGTGCTACTGGCAGATGTGTTGCAAGGACCTTTGAAACCCTTTCCTGTCAGTAGAGGCTGCTGAGAGGTCATGAGATATAGCGGGGTAGACATGAAATGTGAGGAGTGAGAAAGAGAAGAATTGAGTCCCTTGTGTGTGGCTTTCAGTTACTCTTGTCAACAGGTTGAGTGGTGGGAGGTTAAATGGCTTATCAAGCATTTGGTACCCAAATGGCTTATGTTTTTGCCATGCTTGATCTGCTTGTGGCAGAGATTGCAAATTGCAACAGTTCAATCATCTGCACATGTGCTAAAAAAGCTCACACAGCTGAGCTGTGCGAAGTTAGTTGGGAGATAACAGCTCCACAACCTGATGGAATAGGGTGGCTGCTCTCTGCTCTTTCATGATGCCTCGCTAGTGTTGTTTCTCCCCCTCACTTTCCTCCTCTGCTCAATCCGGCAACCAAGTCGTATCATCATCATCCCCTCCATCCCCATCATCACTGGAGCCAACTTGGCAATACACTGTGGCTGGGGGAACATGACTGCCAATTTGTTGTTTTATCAATGTTCTCTCCTCTCTGTAGGCTCATGTTACTCCCTTCCTCTATCTCAGAACCAACATCAGAATCAAATAATGTCTGTGCATCCTCAAGAAACAAGTGGCTGATGCTGTGTTCAAATAATTCAGCTGACTCCTCCATGCATGATGCTGTGGCTATGGCAGGAGTAGCTGTGGACAAGAAGGCAGAATAAGCCACTCTGGCAGCTGCAGTAGACTGTGCATTAGTGTTAGTTTGGGTCATAGAGGATGAAGAGAATGGTTTAGTAAGCCAGTCCACCACCTCTTCTACATGCTGTGGCTGAATAGCATGGGCAACATCACTAAATAGGGACAAAGGTGCCCTGCCTGAGGATGGACCACGTCCACCTTTGCCTGTGGACACAGATGCTGCTGGCCCCCTCATAGTGGCATGGGAATGTCTGCCTCTCCTTGTTGGTCTCCCAGACATGATGGGGGTGCTTCTTACCTAAATTTATTAAAAACTGGGAAATGTGTGATTGGATGTACTTTTTTAATGAAAAGTGGTGTTTGGTGCACTTTAAATTGAGGACTGATGCTGACAGAAGTATAAAAACTGTAAAAAAATAAAAAGGGGGGAACACCAGTGCTGCAGTCAAAAAAACTGTGGCTGACAGCGGGCAGGCAGGGGACAAAAAAAGACATAAAAAAACACGCAGCAACCAAAGAAAAAAGAAGCGTATACAGCACTGTATACAGCACTAAATGTTATGTAATGCTGTGTTAAACACTGCAGTACACTAACACACTACTTATACTCACACACTGTATTCACACACTATACTAACACTACACTAACACTCTATACTCACAGTCAAATGTTATATATGTAAAGCTGTGTTAAACAATGCACTATACAAAAACACTACACTGACACACTATACTCACACATTATACTAACACTACACTAACACTTTACACTCAGTCACAATAAGTGAACATACTAACTCCCTAGTAGCAAACTGAGCCCTGCTCTATAGCCACTCCAACACACTACAAAAAATTCTATGGGAAGTTACCTTTTATAGTGTGGGGTGGGACTATGAGCACTGAGCCATGTTTGGAGAAAGTCATCATCACTTTGTTCAATCAGGGCTCTGACAGTGCTAGTTGGTGAAGCCTTGCACCTGACCGCTGCTTCATCCAAATAGGACCCTAGAATGCACTGCAAAGCACACATCCACAAATTCGGGTGTTCGTTGAACAGGCGATGTTCAGGACAAAATTTTGCTCGGCTCAAACTGTTTGCCGAACACTGCAACCTATATGCTAAAGATGGTTTTTACTTAAATGGAAGGGGGTCTGCTGTGCTGGAGGGGAGGTTTATGGGAAGGCTGGAGTAGTATTCAAATCAGGATTGTTGTAGGGGAGGGTGAATTACAATATAATGGGACAGACAGGTCAAACAGGAGTTTGATCCTAATGGTGGGTGGAAAGGGGGAAGATAGGGGAAAGCTATGGCAGATGATAAGAAGACACCCATGTTAAAAACAACCATTGGAAATGATAGTACTATTTGTACTACAAAAAAATATGCAAGACCGAAGTGCAATATGCGACAATGATTTCAAGTGTTTTTTCACCAATACCAGAAGTCAGTCAAGCAAAATAGGTGACTTGGTGCATAAAGAGAACTATGATTTAATTGGTATTGCCGAATCTTGGCTTCACTCTTCTCACGTTTGGGTTATTAATATTCCTGGGTATGCTCTCTTTCAGACAGACAAGATAAAACGTAAAAGTGGTGGTGTTTGTCTCTATGTGAGAAGTGATCCCAAAGTGAGTGTGAAAGAGGACCTTGTTAATGGAAAGTGTGATGATGCTGAAGCATTATGGGTGGAACGGTATATGGATGTGCATTCTTAAAAGTTAATTATTGGAGTTTGTTATAGGCCACCCAGTGTTAATGAGGAGGTGGAGACTCAGCTCCTTGTACAGATAGAAAGGGCTTCGAGGGCTGGGAAAGTGATGGAAATGGGGGATTTTTCTATCCTAAAACTGACTGGAATAATGGCACTGCTGGAAAAGCTAAAGGGCAGAAATGTATAAACCTATTTTAAGACAATTTTATGATACAGTAGAATAAAGCCCCCAACTAGAAATCATGCTCTGCTGGACCTGGTAATCTCAAGCCATGCAGAACTTATTACTAATGTTCATATAAAAGAACATCTGGGTAGCAGTGACCAAAATATGATTGATTACATTTAGTGATAGATGTAAGCAATAAGTCATATTGTAAAGATACAAATGCTTAACTTTAAGAGAACACATTTTTTAAGGCTGCTTCAGAGACTTAGATTGGGAGAGAATATTATCATCAAAAAACATGGAACAGAAATGGGAATGCTTCAAAATGACTGTATGCGAACACACTGCAAAGTATATTCCCATGGGCAATAAGTTTAACCAGTTGCTTACTGGGCACTTAAACCCCCTTCCTGCCCAGACCAATGTTCAGCTTCAGCGCTTTCACTCTTTGAACGACAATTGCGCGGTCATGTAACGCTGCACCCAAATTACATTTTTATCATTTTTTCCCCACAAATAGAGCTTTCTCTTAGTGGTATTTAATCACCTCTGGGTTTTTTATTTTTTGTTAAAAAAATGAAAAAAAGACCAAAAATTTTGAAAAAACAAAACGGTTTTATATTTTGTTATAAAATTTAGCAAACAGGTAATTGTTCTCCTTCATTGATGTACGCTGATGAGGCTGCACTGATGGGCACTAATATGCGGCACTGATGGGTACTGATAAGGCGGCACTGATGGGCACTGATAAGGTAGCACTGGTGGGCACTGAGAGGTGGCACTGGTGGGCACTGAGAGGTGGCATGCTTGGGTGGCACTAATGGGCACTGATTGGTAGCACTGAAGGGCATTGATGATGGCACTGATGGGTGGCACTGATAGCTGGCAATGATGGGTGGCACTGATGGGCACTGATGAGTGGCATTAATGGGCACTAGTAGGTAACACTGATAGGCAGCACTGCTAGATGGCACTGATGAGGCACTGAGTGGCACCACTGGTGGGCATTGATAGGTGGCACCACTGGTGGGCATTGATAGGTGGCACTGATTGGTGGCACTGATATTCACTGACGGGCACTAATTAATGGCACTGTGGGCACTGGCAGGTGGCACCAGCAGGCAGTACTGGTTGGCACAGATGAGGCGGCTGTACCGCTCCCTCTTCGGGACTGATGTCCCTTCAACAGAAGCCGGCGATCTGCATTTTTTTCTCCTCACGCTGTCAGCTTGAGGAAAAATAAAAAGATTACTGAGCTTCTGTTTACATCAAGTGATCAGCTGTCATTGGCTGACAGCTGATCACGTGGTAAGGGGTCGGGATTGGCCCCTTACTCCGATCTGTGATCATCCGAGTCTCATTGACTCAGTGATCACAGAGCACATCGCGTGCAACCCACAGGGGGCGCGTGGGAAGCGTGCCAAGGGGAGGATGTCTTTTGACACTATCATTCGGCTATAGCGTGGACGGGAAGAGGTTAAAAGACTAAATATAAAACCTATGTGGCTCACGACCAAAGTTAAAAAAAGCTATAAATAATAGAAAATAAATAAATAAAAATGAAGGAACACTATCATCATTTAAAAGTTTCCAAAAATAACTACTGAAGTATCACGCCTCTCAAGAAGTGCCTCTATGGGTGGCAATTGAATCAGTCAATTGTAAACTCCTCTCAATGGCCAACTTGCTGTGGCTTCGCCCTGGTGACCGCAAGTCCTTACAGAACCCCGTCACCTGCCATTCCTTACATCTATGGGATAATCTTAGAACTAAATTCAGATTTCAGTCTCCCATAACCCTCTTGTGCCCTACCTTCATAATGCCGCCTTCTACCCTGCTTGGTCCTCTCCTTCCCCCTTTCATAAATGGTCCCCATCTAACCTCATCCGAGCCTACCAATTAACAACCCCTGATACCTTTAAGTCGTTTCCCATCCTTCGTGAATCCCATAACATCTCTGAATCCGAAATTTTTCACTACCTTTAACACAAACATTTCTTTGCTCCGTGCTTAAGCGCTAATCCCTCCCTCCCTAATCTGACTACTTTTGAACACATCTGCAACAACGATCAACATTCAAGAGGATTAATTTCACTTTTTATACACAATTATTAAATCCCCCTCCCTGCTCATCCGTTCGTTATGTGGACAACTGGGAATGTGACCTGGGTCTACATCTGGAAGCCAAGGATTGGTCCAATATTTGGATAGCCAGTAAATCAGCTTCTCAGAACGTAGTGGCCTCTGAATACAACTACAAGGTTCTAATGCGCTGGTACTTGGTCCTTGCAAATACTCTGGATCCTGACCCTACAGTAGCCCTAATTAATCATAAACCCCCTGAGATCACTCAGCTTCAATTCAAACTAGTCCTATAGGTTACGACTGCCGCAAAGCAAACAATCACAAAGGCCTGTAAATCAACCCACTTAAATTCAGTGGAAAGTAAAAATAGAATCACTAGAGCAATAATTCATGCTAAGAGGCTGTAATCCTCAACAAATTTACAAAATATGAGCGCCTGTGGCAGCCATGGGTCGAGCACTTCCTCTCCCCTGACTTTAATAGCTCATTATTTCTCCCCTAGCCTACCCCCTTCCAAGCTCAGCTTGCATGTAGGCACTGGTTCTGTCCCCCCTCCCTTTATCCCTCCCTTTAACATTCCAACTCTTCCCCATCCTCTTTGTTATCTCCCCCTTGTTCCGCCTCACTCTCTTTCCCTCTCCCCTCCTCTCTTCTTCTAGATCCCTTTTGGATTGTTCTCCTTCTTAGGGCATTGACTTTTGCCTAGCCTCACTGATCTGTGATACAGAGAATTATGTGCCCTTGATTATTGGCATCCTAGTGGGCCCTGCACCACTCTTGACACTTCTGATAGCAGACTCCTACCTACGTGGGTCCTCCTCTGCCTGACCCTTACCTATAACCTACCATTGTTTACCCTTAGGTTCTTGATGTTCTATATGTCAAGGTATTGGTTCACACCTTTATTGCTGATTCTCAAACTTCTGTTAAGTATACGGGCTGCATCCCGATTTTCACTTTTGATATTTTTGTATGCATCATTGTTATCTCTTTTTGCAATTTGGGAATGACACTCCCTTTAACCCTGTACTCTGTATTACATTTTCCAATAAAATGTATGAACAAGAAAAAGTTACAAAGAATATAACACAATATGTTAAAAGGAAATCAAGGTCACAAAAATACAAAATGAACAACAGAAGAAACAAGATAGGATAAACCCCCAAAAAATCTTAATTAATGTAAACAGTAAAATGATCAGGTCTGAGAATGTAGGCCCTTTCCAAATATTTAAGAATTATGACTGGGGAAAAAGAGAAAACAAATGTATTAAATACCTTCCTCAGCGCTGTGTATACAAAGGATCATGGGGGTCTCAATTCCATAATGGGAATAGTATTGACATAGCCCTGGGGGGGGGGGGGCTGTAGTTACTGGGGTGCACAGAAGCAATCTGGCAGCTGCACAGCTATTGGATCATTTCCATGTGACAGCTGATATTTGGCTTGTCAGATTTACACACATTCCCAGCAGTTGCATCAGTGTGCATGCACCTATCCATGCATGCCTGTCAGACTCAGATGTCCAGGTGAGTCCATACAGCCTCTGCATCTGAATTGAGTGTCCATGAGACTATAAAGAGGAAATTCTTAATTTTAGAATTGTCAACAGAACAAAACATAGGGATGCATCTTCAAACGAGAACACCAATTTCATTGATAACTAAGAGGAAATGCCACTTTTTTAAGAGAGATTTTCTATCATTTACTGATGCATGAAAGTGAATTGAAATCTCTGTGATGGGTCACAGACAGCAAAAAATAACCTGACATGGAGGCATGTGAGGCCAATTTGGAGACATGTAAAGAGTGCCTACAATAAGAGTATAATTCTGTTTGGCTCTCCTTTGGTCCTCCTGTGGCCACCTAAGATATCCCCAGGCTTTATGACTAGGACTGTTTTTTAACTTTAGCTGATAAGTAATGGATTCACCAATTATCTACAGATCTTGACTTTAGCCCCGATAAAGAAATTTGAAACACACTGGAGTTTTCTCACATAGAAAACTATTGTATTACAGTCTAGATATGATGTGGAAACTTGGAGAATGTGTAAAGATCTGGTGATCAAATGTTACAGTGTATCAGCCGTATGTTTTATGCTAATGTATTTTTTAACATTAATATTTTAATAAACAATTATTTTTTATTCTTAATCTGTTTAGTGTATATAGTGCCTAAAAAGTCCCATATTTCCTTGACAGTGGTTGTTCACTAGTAGTGATGAGCAAACTTGCTTGGGGCCATTAGAGCAGGTTTGACAACACATCCAAAAATCTCCAAAATATGAACCACATTGAGGTCAATCAGAAAAGAATCCTGAAAATCAGTTTTCTTTATTTTCAAGGCTTATGCCCCGTACACGCGGTCGGATTTTCCGATGGAAAATGTCCGATCGGAGCGTGTTGTCGGAAATTCTGATTGTGTGTGGGCTCCATCGGACATTTTCCATCGGATTTTCCGACACACAAAGTTTGAGAGCAGGCTATAAAATTTTCCGACAACAAAATCCGATCGCGTCAATTCCGACCGTGTGTGGCCTGTTCCGATGCACAAAGTGCCACGCATGCTCAGAAGAAATTCTGAGACGGAACAGCTTGGTCTGGTAAACTTAGCTTTCGCAATGAATACAACACTTTCGTCACGGTGCAATGTTCAAAATGGTTTAATACAGCGCATTCTCTTCTTCTTTATAATGTGAGAAGAATGAAGTAGTTTTTCTGTTCATATTCACACAGACTTCTCACAAACTTCTTTCTTTATTATTTATCGGGATTCCCTTAATATATTTTGATTTGTCACATCTGACAAAAATATTTTTGTGTTGTTTTTTTTTTTGTTTTTTTTTTAAAGGCAGAATTTTTTTTTTTTTTTAGGTTTGTATTTGTTCCAAGGCTGATCTTTGTTTTATTTTATTTTTATTTTTACTCCAGAATATTTTTGTGTGTGTTTTGTGTGTCAAGTTACCACAATACCATTGACATCTTATATTATTTAATCTCAAGGAGATTGTTTGGTGTTGGTGTCCCTTGTTAATTTCACATTGTACTTTAGAAACGTACCTGAATCCTCACAAACAAACTGTCCTTTTTGAAGGAAAACACACATAGGAGAGTATAATTGAAACCAAAAATCCTTTATTAAGAACCAAACAAAGAGGGAGGCAACGCTGGAGAAACAGCAGAAATTGGCGAAGCCTTGGACCCCCAAGGCAGACATCAATTCTTTAACATCAAAATTGGTGGCCTGAGGAGTCCATATGTAAGGGAGTGCAGTCTGGTCCAGAAGTCCCAGAGATCTGGAAAGGAGCAGATGACATCTGTGTCCCCAGGCTGTGGTACCACAAGAGGCTGCATCTTTTGCCAGACCAGACTGGATCCAGGGTCATCACTTTCTGGTCTTCCTTCCACGCTTCCTTCCTGGCTGTGGCTCTGCTGTTGGAGATGTGGCAGGAGGAGGAGTAGGACCTGGAGGAGGAGGAGGCCTATGGCAGCCTTCTCCAGGGTACTCCTCTTCCTGCCACTTTCTCTTTGCGGGTGTAGGGGAGGGACCTGGATATCAGGCAGCCTGCTCGGCCCAGCCACCTCCTGGCTGAGACTTCCCTGTGTATGAAAAAGAAACATGGTTTTAGTTTCTGCATCATCAATCCCAATCATAAATTCTGCAATAAATAAACTCTACAAAAATAGACAATTGTACACCACTTCCAAGCAATGTTTCATCTTTATATTTCGGCCATCAAATATCTGTGTGCTAATTATACCATTTTTGTTTTACATAGGGGAGAAAAGACTCGGAGGACACCCCTCATCCGAGGAGACCACAGACCCCCTACCTCTGGAAGAAGGGGAAATACCCCCAACCCAAGAAGAGCAGGAGAAGGAAAAAGACGTGGTGGAAATTGGCACCACAACAGGCGAATGTCTGCGACCACAGACTCAGGTAAGAGATGGATGCCGGCATATTTATAATACCTGTTTTTTTTGGGGTTTCTCTCTTTTTAGGTGATTGTGATGTTGTGGATCTAGGGCATTTCACCTCGGAAAGTGCACAGATCCTGATTGGGGAGATCATGGGGTGTAATTTAGCTTTGGAAAACATCAAGAAAAACATCAATGATGTTATTCAAAAAAATAACAACATCATTGATGTTTTGGGGAGAGTTTAAAACCCCTCCAAATCCCTTTTTTTTTGTGGGCTACAATGTTAAAAATGTTTAAGCGATTTTTAGAAAAGCCAAATTTTGAGGATGCACACAGTGTGTCGACATGTGCTATCTGCCATCACGGGAGATCAATGGACGCGTTTTGGGGGTGCAACCCCTTCCTCAACAATAAAGTAGCTGAGGGGAAGGGGTTGCTCCCCCAAAACACGTCCCTTGATCCCCCGTGATGGCAGCTAGCACATGTTGACATTCGTAAATTGGTGTGCATCTTCAAAATTTGGCTTTTCCTGGGGTGACTTCACCCCATCTGAACGCAATATCAAACACAGTTCCTAAATACTCATGTCTGATATTGCCTTCAAGTTTTACCATATGTGAACTTTGTAAGTTCAAGATTTGTGTCTTTCTTGTTGTTTTGAAACATGCCTGTTTTATCTTAAATTGGACATTTCTATTTTTGATAATGCCACCCCAAAAATTGTTATACGACAAACATGTTGGTTTGTTTTAAAAACCTTTTCTAAATGCACATGTGATTGTGCAGGTATTAAAAAGATTGTTAATCAAGAATTTGTGGATTATTGTCTCAATGCTACAACACTTTTGTGGTGATGTAATTGCTGCTTTCTGTGACAATGGGTGTTATTTCCTAAGGGCAAATCCACTTTGCACTACAAGTGCAGTTTCAGTGCATTTTCAAGTGCACTTGTAGTGCAAAGTGTATTTGCCTTTAGTAAATAACACCCAACAGTGTGTTGTATAAGGTTACACAATCACGCGATTTTCAGGACTCACCACATTTCGGTCAGGGTCAGCTAAAACAAACACAAGCAGTAAATGTCACCAAAGATTTCTTATTTTTTTTATTTGATCAAGGTTTCACAAATTGTCTGGCATATTGATGGCCCGCCTACCCGCAAAGAACTCAAGGTATCTTAGCCGGACATCACGGGCACTCAGGGAGGGCAAGCCAGGACGGCCACTTTCAAGCGCCGTCAGGGTTGTTTCATTTATAATTCCGGCCTCAGGCCCAACTGAGCCAGCATAGTTGGCAGAATGTTGCCGTAAAAAGTTATGTAGAACACAGCACGCCAGGATTATATGATTCAGTTTACACTCCGCCATATGGACGGGTGTAAGAAATAGGCGGAACCGGCTGGCCATGTTTCCAAATGTGTTCTCCACCACTCTTCTGGCTCTGGCCAGCCGGTAATTAAAAACCCTCTGGTCCGGGGTGAGGTTCCTCATCGGGAATGGCCGCATAAGATGGTCCCCTAGCGCAAATGCTTCATCCGCAACGAAGACGAATGGGAGTCCTTCCACATTCTCTTCTGGAGGTGGCAAGTCCAAGCTGCCATTCTGGAGACGCCTGTAAAACTCCGTCTGGGTGATGACTCCACCATCGGACATCCGGCCTTTCTTCCCCACGTCCACATACAGGAACTCGTAATTAGCCGACACCACCGCCAACATCACAATACTATTGAACCCCTTGTAATTATACTAGTACGACCCCGAGTTGGGTGGTGGGACAATGTGGACGTGATTCCCATCAATTGCCCCTCCGCAGTTAGGAAAGTCCCACCGCTGGGCAAAGTGGGAGGCCACAGTCTGCCATTCCTGTGGCGTGGAAGGAAACTGTTGAGGAAAACAAAAATAAATTAGTATTTTTGCACAAACATGGAAAGCAGATTAGACACAAACATTCTTGGCCAACATCCAGATAACATTTATTAAGGGGAATTTTACAACACCAAAGTATAAGATTCCCCCCCCACATTATATGGGGGGGAATCTTGGACAAGTAACCCTCTCCACTTCATTGAGAGATGAATGCCTAAATAATGGGTATTACTTGGAACAGCCCCTCCTTAGTTACACTATTGGCAGACCACTGGACAGGTAAGAAGTGTCATAATACAAAGATATAAATACACACTGTACACATTTGAGCACATTTGGACATTCTGCTATTACCTATCAAGATAATAATAGGATAAAAAAACTTTAAACAGTACCATTTGAAAGTATACAGGCAGGCCCTTGCACTACATGCTTTGGGGAATTCATCCATAAATTTGACCACAAAAGAGGTGGGTATAGTGTGTATGGGTTTGGCAAAGTCAGCAGATAGATGATTGAGGATAGATAGAGAATTGGGATCAGCTGACTTAGCAGTTGGGGGGAGGGAGGGTTAAAAATGATTTGGGGACACCATAAAAAAAAGCCTCTGGCACTCTGCCTGAATTTAAAGCACAAATCACATTTCTAAACATTTTAGGGGTTGTTTGGGGTAAAGCATTACTATGGAGCTGATAAAATACATTGTTAAGTGACTACATGATGTGAATATAGGGCAGGAGACAATACTGGGGAGGTAAGTGAAGACAAATATGTATGAAGGACAAAAAAACCCCAAAAAATTCCAGCATGCATGAGGACAAAGGGGACATTCACAGCATATTAAAATCATGGTAATTAGGGAATGAGGAAAGAAATACAATACATTAGCAAACATTATATACAATAAAATGTGATATTAAAGGATAAAAATCTTACCTTCATATACTCCTTCTGCAGGACCTGGATGATGGCAGAACAGGTCTCTGGGATAATGATCCCCAGAGCCTGGGGGGAGATGCCAGTCGAGAACTTCAAGTCCAGCAGGCTTCTCCCCGTCGCCAAGTACCGCAGGGTGGCGATGAGCCTCTGCTCCGGAGTGATGGCTTGCCTCATGCAGGTATCCTGCCTGCTGATATAGGGGGTCAGCGAAGCCAACAAATGGTGAAATACGGGGAGAAAGTTCCTGAAATCCTCAGGATTATTCTCACGGATCTCATGGAGCAAAGGCATATGAGAGAACTGGTCACGCTGAAGCAACATAATGGCCTTTTCTAGTCTCGTCGTACGTGGTTTACCTCACCGCGTTCTTGGCGATCGGAAATTCCGACAACTTTGTGCGACCGTGTGTACGCAAAACAAGTTTGAGCCAACATCCGTCGGAAAAAATCCTAGGATTTTGTTGTCGGAATGTCCGATCAATGTCCGACCGTGTGTACGGGGCATTATGCTGCGTACACACGAGCGGACTTTACGGCAGACTTGGTCCGGCGGACCGAAGTCCAGTGGATAATTCGATCGTGTGTGGGCTCCAGCTGACTTTTTTCCCAAAAGTTCGACGGACCTAAAAATGAAACATGTTTCAAATCTTTCCGACTGACTCGAGTCCGGTCGAAAAGTCCGCTGGTCTGTATGCTAGTCCGACGGACAAAAAACGACGCTAGGGCAGCTATTGGCTACTAGCTATGAACTTCCTTGTTTTAGTCCGGTCGTACGTCATCACGTACAAATCCGTCGGACTTTGGTTGATCGTGTGTAGGCAAGTCCGTTCATTCAGAAAGTCCGTCGGAAAGTCTGACGGAAAGTCCACCGCACCAATTCTGCCGTAAAGTCCGCTCGTGTGTACGCGGCATAATAGGCAAATGATTGTCAAGCACAGGGCATGGGGAACTGGGCACTGCTAGAGGGGACATGTACCAATGCAAATGTAAAAAAAATGCTGTTAGGTGAAGAGAAGCTCCTTTACTAAGGCTTAAAGTGAAACATTAAAAATGCACACTTTTTTAAATAGTATGCTTGAGGGATGGATTTAACTTGCCTGTTAATTGGTGCATCTGTAGGATGTATGCAGACAAAAATTATATTTTAAAGAAAAAGAATGCCATTTATATTGCCAGCAGCTAAATGATACTGCCCAGCCATCTGGTTCTCTTTATAAACAAAGCAGCCAAGCATTTCTTTAATCTATACATGACGTATGAGGGTCTGGAATGGATTGAAAGGGGGAAACTCATGCAAACAAAAAGCATGGGGTTTAAAATACATACCAGATCCTTTACCAAGCATACAGCCTAACTGGCCAGGAGATCATATGCACTGTTGATGTCTTACACTGGCCTGGTGACACTTGGACTGGGAGTAATGTGGCAGTGATCATAAACCCTGCTTCTGGCTACGCTGGTCTAGTGACACTGTGACCGGTGTGGCAGTGATCAGGTACATTGAGACTGGCTGCACTGATTTAATTACATAGTGTACTCATATGGTGACATATAGTGTACTACCGTGCCTAGTGGTCAGAGACACCAGCTCTCTGCTCTGTCATACTGTGTCATCAGAGCATTGAACTGCTCTGGCTAGTGATCAGAGACATCTGCTATCACTAGCCACATAAGTATAATGTCACCATAGTGACGCTGCACTGCTCTGGTGACTGTGAACCTTTTTTTTTTTTTTTTTTTTTTTATATTCTGAGTGTTTACTATAGTGTCAGTCACTGTGGGAAACACTGTTTCCTATCACAACAGATTACTGTGAGAGGAAGCAGATCAAAGGTTGCAGCATGTAGCCTGTGTTTGTTAACACCAATCACATGGTACAAGGCCAATTTAATCAGCCCTGTATACTTATCTGTGATCTACTGTTTCCAAAAGATGCAGTGATCACAGAGCATGCTGCTGCATGCCATAGAGGGTGTGCATGATCAACAAGAGTGGGAGGATGTTTGAATATGCCCTCCCACCCTCAGAAAGCAACTACATGGCCATTTTATTGCAGTGGTTGGACAGCAGGTGGTTAATAAGAGGGTACTCAGATACCACCACCCCCACGGATTCACAGCCATGTAAGTCAATGAGGCCAGTTATATCATCGATTGTTAAAAACTCGCTGTCATTCGTAATGGTCAGTGAAATTACCTACCCCATTCACTTACATGGCCAAGGATTGCTGGCCATGTAGGTCACTGGTTGTTAAGGACTCAGTGGTGTGCACACCCACCAAAGTCCTTAACAACCATTGACAGCAGGAAGCTGTCTTCTATAATAGTAGTAATACTGCTATTGTACATTAAATATGGTTCCCAGTAGTAGACAAATGTTTAACAAGGGTCTGATTGACAGCACACACCAAGGAAGGGATAACAACAGCTCTTGTCTCTAGCACAAGGCCTGTGCTGGAGGCAAGTGCTGTCATTCACCATAGCAGTGGGGGTAATCAATGCAGGTCACAAGCCACCAGTTAGAATGCTAGTCTCTCTCCCTCTCTCTCTGTTTTTCTCCTTCATTTGTCCAATATGGATGTTGACCTCAATGTGCAAGTATGTGTGCCCTGAGGAGTATCTGCCCAGTAACCCCTTCATGTGCCATATGTACAGTGCTGCTGCCATCCTCTGCCCCTGACACAGCTGGCAGCAGCAGGAGAGCTTATGTCTGTAGAGAAAAGGGGGGGGCAGGAGAACAAAGGGGTGGGACTTTAAATGAAGCATGTAACAGCAATGAAATAAATTGGTAGAACTATTTGAAAGGTTTTATTGATTGCCATGGGGTACAGCCAGATATAGCAAATATAAAATATATACAATACATGACAACAGTAGCATAATGGTACAAAACATAAAATGTTATGAGTTCATTATCACATTGTATAGCAAGCAATAAACTTCCAGGGTTCACCAAAAAAATTAGGAATAAAAACTGGTAATACATGTTAATACTTGCAAGGCCTATGACCTCATTGATCCTGAAAATGGGGGGTAAAGGGTAGACTTGATATCAGGAAGTGTTGGTTGGTAACGAAGCGTATGGCAGCTCTATGCGTTTCATGGCTAGAGGGCCACTCGTCAGGAGCAAGCACAAGATGGATCTATGGGTAAAGAGATTGGCTCATGATGAACTATAAATAAGCATATAAAATGGCGGGGTGAAACCCCCAACCCAAAAACCTGTAAACTCACTGGGTTCGAATGGTGGTGATGTGGTATCGGGCAACATAGCCATCCACAGTAATACTCCCCCCAGGAGCCGCGGCGGACATCTTCATCCGGAGTGCCCCAACAGGCAGCAACCAGGGCAGGCAAAGGGACACAAGGCAACCTAGGTGGGAATAGGCAAGGGGTTGATTAAAGTGGAATATGTATGCACAGAGGGAGGGTGTGAGGAAGTGGGTAGAAACAGCCCAGTT
This sequence comes from Aquarana catesbeiana, assembly GCF_042186555.1. Taxonomy (NCBI): domain Eukaryota; kingdom Metazoa; phylum Chordata; class Amphibia; order Anura; family Ranidae; genus Aquarana; species Aquarana catesbeiana. Next base: position 370,020,387 of record NC_133325.1, read on the forward strand.
GAGGAGTGGAGTACTGGGTAAGGTAGACAGCCAAAGGGCTGAAGTATAAAGTAAAGTAATAGTGGAGAGAAGTGCAAACCAACAGACCATCAGTGACGGCAGGGGAAGTGACTTGGCAGGACTTCCCTGTGGCATTCCCCGTGACGTCAGAGGGATGTCCCGTCAAGTGACCGTGCGTCAGAGGGGGGCGGGGTCACCGGGTGGCCTCGACCCCCGTTATTTAAGAACCGTCAGAAGAGGAGAAGCGTCACACAGCGGGAGCCTCCCTGCATGCCATCATGGATGCGGAGCGGCCCGAAAAGAAGATGAAGACAAGAAGGTGAAGAGAAGAGCGGGAGCCTCCCTCCATGCCATCATGGATGCGGAGCAGCCAGAGGAGAAAAAGGGAAGAAGACGCCGACGCCGCAGAGGAGATGCCGGACGAGAACACCGGAGGAAGAACCAGAAGAACCAGAAGATGGAGGAAGAAACTGAAGGAAGATAGAAGAAAGAAGAAAGAAGAAGCATTTAAATAAAGGAAATGTCAAAAACTGTCTCTTGTCATTTTTAACATTTTTGACAGTTTTTTTGTGAAATGGTAGGGATACTTTTGTACCCCCTTACCATTTCACACAGGAGGGAGGGCCGGGATCTGGGGGTCCCCTTGTTAAAGACCCCTACAACCACCGGCCAGAGTTGTGGGGATGAGGCCCTTGTCCTCATCAACATGGGGACAAGGTGTTTTGGGGGGCTACCCCAAAGCACCCTCCCAATGTTGAGGGCATGTGGCCTGGTACAGTTCAGGAGGGGGGGCGGCTCTCTCATCCCCCCCTCTTTTCTTGCGGCCTGCCAGGTTACGTGCTCGGATAAGGGTCTGGTATGGATTATTAGGGGGACCCCACGCCGTTTTTTTTTACATTTTTGTGTGGGGTTCCCCTTAAAATCCATACCAGACCTGAGGGGGGACCCCAGGCCCTGAAGGGCCTGGTATGGGATTTAGGGGGACCCCCATGTCATTTTTTTTTTAATTTTGGTTCGGGGTTCCCCTGTGGGGAATTCCCATGCCATTTGTATCAATGAACTTCTATGTGTATTGTCGGACCGGCAATGTATTAATTAGTAGTTTTAAATGACTTTTTTTCCTTTGAAATGTCATTTAGCTGTCAGACTGTTCTAAACACAGGAAACATGCGCCCCTTTACAGGCATACTATAGACACCCCCCAGGTACGAAATTTAAAGGGATATTACACTTTTATTGTTTCAATTTAAGCATTATTAAAATCACTGCTCCCGAAAAAACGGCCGTTTTTAAAACTTTTTTTTGCATTGATCCATGTCCCCTGGGGCAGGACCCAGGTCCCCAAACACTTTTTATGACAATAACTTGCATATAAGCCTTTAAAATTAGCACTTTTGATTATGTTCGTGTCCCATAGACTTTAACGGTGTTCGCATGTTCAAACAAATTTTTTGCCTGTTCACATGTTCTGGTGCGAACCGAACAGGGGGGTGTTTGGCTCATCCCTAGTACTGACTCTGAACAGATAGAGGATGAAAGATACACAAAATCTGCAAGCTACTACATTAAGGAAAGGGTGTGGTGGCTACAGTACTGTAACTTTCCCATAGAAACATCCATAAATTGGACTTCAACCTAGGGTGTAGCTAACAGCCAGCACAAACAGATATAAAAATGCACCATGTTGCCATGGAGCAGAATGGGACTGAGTGCTCCATGTACTTAGTACCTTAGGGGATTTACCAATGATTTTTAAGTTGTGATGATACTTCCTTAAGAACCTTTTTAGGGCCCCTTTCACAATGATGCACTGATCAGTCTGCTGACACCTGTTGATTCGTAGAGAGCTATGGAAGGTCCAATCAGGTCCGCCTTAAAAACTGACTGGCGGACCTGATTGGACCATCCATAGCTCTCTATGAATCGACAGGTGTCAGCAGACATGTGTCTGCTGACAACCCGCTGGCATCCGATCCAATCCACTCAGCTAAAAACAGGTGGATGGGGATGGATGGGGGTTGGATGGAAAAAGACAGGCAATCCGTTTATATCCAACCCCCCATAGAGAAAAGCGGGCTGTGTCCATGTCTGCTCTGCATAGTGGAGCGGACACGGACCTGTCATCTGCATGCTCAGCGGGGATCAGCGGACAGATCCCTCATTGAGTAGGTGGATACGCTTAGCGGAGTCCACCCTGTCTGCAAGCGGCCTTACACTTTGTTACCTGAACACATAACCATAAGGCCTCATGCACACTGTAAACGTAAAGACTTTTTTTCTCCTACAGGAGTTTAGCAGTGTTTTTAAGGAACGTTAAGGCATCATGCACACCACAGCTCAAAGAAGCTGCTCCTACAGGCGTTTGAACTGTTTTGACCTTTTACTTTTCTCTGCCTTTTAACTCCCCTCCATGTTAGTCTAACAAACAATAACACTTAAATCCTATCCTTTAACACTTCTTCTCAGGTGCCTCTTCTGTGCTCCTGGCCCCTCCCTCCTGTTGAGTACCCCCACAGTAAGCAGCTTGCTATGGGGGCACCCAAGCCGAGCTGCAGCCCTTTGTGTCCATTCAGACCCCGCCCCTTTTTTCCTGATTGGAAAACCCCCTTCCTGCCCAGACCAATTTTCAGCTGTCAGTGCTGTCACTCTTTAAATGATAATTACACGGTCATGTTACAGCGTACCCAAAATGAAATTTTTATCATTTTTCCTCACAAAGATAGAGCTTTCTTTTGGTGGTATTTAATTGTTGCTGGGTTTTTTATTTTTTGTTAAATAAAAGAAAAAGAGACTCAAAATTTTGAAAAAAAAAACTGTTTCATAGTTTGTTATAAAATTTTGAAAACAGGTATTTTTTCCCCTTCACTAATGTGCGCTGATGAGGCTGCACTGATGGGCACTGATAAGCTGTGCTGATGGGCACTAATAGATGGCACTTATGGGTACTGATAAGCACTGATAAAGCAACACTAATGGGCACTGATAGGTGGCACTAATAAGCACTGATGAGGCGGCAGTGATGGGTGGCACTGATGGTTGGCAGTGATGGGTGGCACTGAAGGGCACTGATAGGTGGAACTGATAAGCGGCACTAATCTGTGGAACTGATGAGACACTCATGGGCATTGATTGGCAGCATTGGTGGGCATTGATGGGCGGCACCTGCGTCACTGGTAGGTGGCACTGTGGGCACTGGTAGGTGACACTGGTGGGTACTAATAGCTGGCATTGGTAGGTGGTACAGTGGGCACTGGCAGCTGACAATGGAGGGCACATAAAATTCAGCCGCGGCTTTCTGTGTGAGGGACCTATGTCCCTCTGACAGAAGGCAGTGATTGGCTTTTTTTTTTATACTCATGCTGACAGATTACAGATTACTGAGCTTCTGTTTACATCACGTGATCAGCCGTCATTGGCTAACAGTTGATCACGTGGTAAGGGGCCGTGATCGAACCCTTACTCTGATCTGTGATCAGCCGAGTCTCATAGACTCTGTGATCACAGAGCAAGCCACGCGTGCCCAGCATGGACGTCTTCTGGCAATTAAGTCTTTCGGCTATAGCATGAGTGGCAAGTAGTTAAATATACCAGTGTTATAAAGTCAGCTATAGATGGTTAGAGTCTCAGCCGGTTCATTAGATCACTCAACTTGAGTTCAACATTTTTCATGTAATTACTGTCAGCTGCTATAGCTTCTAGCAAAAATCACAGTGTGCTCTTCCAGTCGGGACAGCCCCCCTGCCAACCCCCCCATTGCTGGGGGAACACAAAAGCTCCACAGGGGGGAATCCCCCATAAAAACAAACTGTGTTGATAGGGGAGTCAAGTGATATTCTAAGTGATATGAGGGGGTGTGGTTTCAGGTTGCAGCAGTGAGGGGGCTTCTCCTGTGAGCTCCGGGGCTGGCATCAACTCTAACAGCTATACCTCGATAACTGACAGCCTTACCAACCTGATAGCCATGGGCAAGAGAACGGGTAAGAAAGACCCTACCCAAAAAAAGCACCCCCACGGGTTCCATAAAGTGCTTCCTGGCTGCGGGTCCGGAGGACCTTACAGACACAGACGGCCTAGGCTGCTCTCCGCGTGGCACAGATCCTGGCGCTGGCTCCACCTTCCGACATAGGCCTGAACTCAGACACTGATATCCAGCTTCCTCAGCCAGCTCGGATGGAGGGGGAAGCCCATTCAGACGATCGGAAATCGTGGCATTGGTTAGCGGCCTGCCTACCAAGACAGAGCTGGCATCCATGCTACTGGGCCTTAAACGGGCCATAAATAAGGTCTCTGCGGTACGATCGGATCTGGCACAGGTGCTAGAGCGAATGGAGGAAACTGAGCAATGCCTTGACCGCCACGCGGCAGCCATTAGAAGCTTGCAGTCTACCACCCACAATCTCTCCATCACGCACAGAATGGCCTTGTACAAGATGGAGGACCAAGAGAACCGCAATAAGCAGAACAATATACGCATCAGAGGTCTACCTGAGGCGACTAGGGATGATGATCTCCCCGCCTCCATCTTTAACAGCTTACTGGGCCATTCAGCAGACCATCCCTTGAAACTGGACAGAGTCCACCAGGCCCTCTGTCCCCGCAACCTATTTTCAGGCACCCCGCAAGATGTCATCTGCAGGGTCCATTATTATGAGGAGAAGGAGCTTATCATGCGGAAAGCTAGAGAAGCCACCACCCTGGATTTCAATGGTGCAACCCTGATGTTCTTTCCAGACCTGGCTAGAGGAACCTTGGAGCATCACAGGGCCCTGAAACCTCTGACTGAGAAGCTACGAGCAGCCTCCATCAATTACCATTGGGGTTTCCCGGCTGCCCTTATAGGAAATAGGGATGGAAAGACAGCTATCCTCCCCTTCCCGGAGGACTTGGAAAAGTTCTGCATGGATGTCAACATCACCTCGCTGGAACTCCCTGGCTGGCAAGACGCCACCCCTCCGCCCCCAACAACAACTCAGAGGTACGATGGCAGAAGGTGTACCGGAAACAGTGCTCTGCCACTCTGGGATCTTCTCCACAGATGAGGTGAACCCCGGTGTGGCTGCCCCTTGGCCTCCATATAGGGATTTACCATATGCCCATTGAACGCAAGTATATCACTGTAGGTTGGGCCTAGTTGCTCCTCTAACCCATACAGACTGGATTTTCAGGTGTACATTACCTAACAGGGTTTTAGCCTCGGTTCATTTAAAGGTAGATTATGTTGTTTCTAAGTTGAGGTTTTACCCTGTGAATGCACAGTTGTTCAATCCATAGTGCCAGCGCCGGAGCATCAAGATGGTGTACACCCTCGATTCGGTGTGCTCCTGGGCTACCAACCCCCCCTTGTGGGGCACCTTGTGACCCCATGCCTGTGTGTGGCTGCCCTTTTTGTGAGGGTGGGGCGCCCGTGGGTGTCAGGACCCATGTGTGCCCTGTATACGCACCGCAGATGTATGCGTGCAGAACTTGCTCACTCTCAAGAATGGTTTACAGTTTTAGATTTACTGTTTTTGTATATTGACTGGTTCTCCTCTCTGTACTCTTCCTATTCCTCTTCTCTTTTTACCCACTTTCTCCTCTCCCCCTCCCTTCTTTTCTCCCCTCTGCCTCAGATCCAGTTCCCTCAGAGGATTGTGCATAAGGAGTCTCCCCGATGGATCCAATGGCCACGGTGAATCTGATATCCCTCAACGTTCGGGACTTCACGCCCCTGGTAAGTGACATAATCTATATAGAGAGCTTAACCACCTGCAGTGGGACATTGTCTTCCTGCAGGAAACCCATGTTACCCAGTCCACACTTTTCTCTCATAAATATCCCACACCATACTACAGTTTATCTAATGTTCACAAGGCAAAAGGTGTGGCCATTGGACTCCGCAGGGGTACTTCTTTTACAGTCAAAACCATGTTATGAACGCTGCTGCCAGGCTCATCCACCTCACAAACCGCGCAGTGTCTGCTACACCCCTCTGCCAATCCCTCCATTGGCTGCCACTCAGTCACCAAATTAAATTCAAGATACTAACTATAACTTACAAAGCCATCCACAACCTGGCCCCCAGCTACATCTCTAACCTAGTCACAAAATACCAACCTAATCGTTCTCTTCGCTCCTCCCAAGACCTCCTGCTCTCAAACTCCCTTGTCACCTCATCCCATGCTCGCCTTCAGGACTTCTCCAGAGCCTCCCCCATCCTCTGGAATGCTCTACCCCAATCCGTCCGATTTTCTCCTACTTTATCCACTTCCAGACGATCCCTGAAAACTCATCTCTTTAGAGAAGCCTATCTGGCCCCCACCTAACAACTGTACATTTACCTTCTCAATCAGCACATCACCCACAGTTATTACCTCTTGTATCTCTTGACCTTCCCTCTTAGATTGTAAGCTCTAAGGAGCAGGGCCCTCTGATTCCTACTGTATCAAAGTGTATTGTATTTGTACTGTCTACCCTCAAGTTGTAAAGCACTACGTAAACTGTTAGCGCTATATAAATACTGTATAATAATAATAATAATGTGACCCCTTGGGACGATATCTATTTCTGAGAGGCAGCCTGAGTAATATGCCGTGTACTCTAGCTAATATATACGTCCCCAACCATAACCAAGCAGGTTACATTGCAGCCACCTTTAACAAACTGTGGGACTTCGCCCACGGGTGCATTCTCTTGGCAGGGGACTTTAATACCCCCCTGGAACCCTCCATTGATACCTCACAGGGCAGTTCCTGTGTTTCCCACAAACATTTGACATACATCCGCAAATGTTTACGTGACAATCTACTCATGGATATTTGGAGGATAATGCACCTGCGGGCAAGGGACTTCACACAGTACTCACACCTACATCGATCCTACTCAAGAATTGACTACTTCTTTATTGACCATCACCACCTAGCCCTACCAGTCAATTCTAGTATTGAGACCTTACCAATATCAGACCATGCCCCGATTAGTCTAAAACTGAAAATAGCCTCCCTACCCCTTAAGACAATGAACTGGAAACTTAATGATACCCTCATCTCAGAGGACGTTGATAAAAAGCAGATGGGGGGTGACCTTTAAGGAAAATGCAAACCCAGATATATCACCAGGGGTGCTCTGGGAAGCACACAAGGCGCATATATGGGGGAAGCTTATAGAACTAGGCTCTAGAAAGAAAAGAGAGAAGACACACCAACAAACAGAACTTATCCGGAAAATAAGTTCCCTAGAGAGGAAACACAAAACATTGCATTCCCAGACACTATTCCACTCTCTGACTCTGAAAATGGAAGAACTGAGGGCCCTCTTCCACCTAGAACAAAAACAGCAATTTTGCATTGTTACCCAATGCTTGCACGAATGGGGAAAGCCTGGTCGGCTTCTTGCTCGTTCGTTGGAACAGAAAAAGTCTGCAGCCTTTATAGCCAAAATTAAGACCCCCTCAAATACCTTGGTACATGAGACATCCGACATAGCTAGGGAATTCTGTTCTTTCTATCAACACCTCTATCACGTACAGCATACAGTAGCGGATAAGGACGTTAGGGACACCCTTATTCAAGAGTACCTTGCGCAAGCCAACCTGCCCAAACTACCTACCACTTCTCTTGAAGCTCTGGAAGGAGAATTCACCACCTCAGAATTGCGAGTTGCACTTAAGGCCATGGCTAATGGCAAAGCCCCAGGCCCAGATAGCCTAACAGTAGCCTATTACCGTACTTTTGCGGATGCGCTTATCTATATGCTAACTCGGTTTCTACGGGTGGTGCTCTCCGGCCTGAGACTCTTCATGCCCACATCACTGTTCTCCTGAAACCTGGCAAGAACCCCAGCAATTACGGAAGCTAGAGACCCATCTCCCTATTGAATATCGATGCCAAATTGTATGCTAAAGCAAATAGACTATTCCTCCTAGTTCCCCAGTGGGTCTCTAGAGACCAAACTGGATTCATCCTAGGAAGGGAGGCCCGTGACAACTCCCTCCACACCCTATCCCTGATGGCTCATGTACGCGGTTCTTCCCAGCCCACCCCTGTTATCAACTGATGCTGAAAAAGCGTTCGACAGGGTGGACTGGGAATATCTGATGGCGACGTTGGCACACCTGGGCCCTGGCCCATCCCTTCTATTTCAGATATCAGCACTCTATAATTTTCCCACTGCACAACTGTGAATCAATGGCACCTTAAGCGACCCCTTCACCCTACATAATGGCACCCGCCAGGGATGCCCCCTCTCCCCCATTCTATTCGCCCTCTCCCTAGAACCGTTTTTATCTATGATAAGGCACAATACCAATATTTGCAAAATCACATTAGGTAATACAGAACATAAATACACAGCCTACGTGGATGATATATTGTTCTATGTCCAACAACCCCTTATTTCTCTACCCAACCTAATGTCGGCCTTTACAGCCTTCGGAACTATTTCTAATTTCAAACTTAACATGTCAAAATCTGAAATATTAAACATCTCCTCCCCACGTTGGATTGTCACTCAATAACAACCGTCCTTCCATTTTAGTTAGCAAGCCCATTCGATGAAATACTTAGGTCTATTTTTTACTCCTAATCCTGCCTCTTTGTTCTGTGTGAACTTTATACCCCTGCTGAATACGATTCGGTTAGATCTGCAGAAATGGACTCAACTTGTACACTCATGGTTGGGGAGAATTAGTGTCATGAAAATGAACATATTGCCCAGGCTGCTACTCTTGTTTCAAATGATCCCATACAGGATCCCCCCAGGATTCTTTAAGTTGTTACAGTTGTTAATTTGCAAATATGTTTGGAACCGTAAGCGACCCAGAATCGCTAGAAATTTGCTCACTAGATCTAAAAGAGAAGGAGGGTTAGCTCTGCCGGACATTAAGAGTTACTTCTTAGCGATAGTTTTGAATAGAATCTCGGACTGGAAATACCACAAAGACTCTAAGCTATGGATAACCCTTGAAACGGATCTCAGTGGCGTGGACCTCTTCCCCCAAATATGGATACCCAGGAAATTTAGGAACTTGTCTGCAACCATCTCTCCTCTTACATGGTCCACTCCCATGATATGGGACTCACTGTGTAAGACACACAAATGGCCACATAACTCCCCTCTAATGCAATTGACTGGTCATGCCTATTTCCCCCCCGGGGACCCTAAATCTCACACCTTGAGCTTTGGGGCTGCAACCCTATTACATCACATGACTTCCACCAGAGGCATCTTGCCCCTCTCAACACTTATGCCATCCTCTACAGTGTCAATCGTGGACCAATGGAGATACCAACAGCTTTCCACACTCATAAACTCACTTCCTAAGCTGCTATGCTCTATCACGGAACTGACACCAATTGAATCTGCCCTGGTAGATGACCAACCACTTGAAAAACATATTTCATACTTTTACCAAGCCTTGCAAGCATTATCATCAAAAGCCAAACTGGCTTTCCTAAACAAATGGGAGCAGGACCTACAAAAACGAACTACAATCTTACAATTAATGCACACCTCTTCGATGTCCTCCAAAACTTTAGAAGTGAACTATAAATTGCTGATGAGATGGCATTACACCCCAGTAGTGCTACATAAGGTTTTTCCAATTACTTCACCGCTCTGCTGGCTGGGATGCAGAGAGCAGGCAACCCAACCCATGCCCATGTGTGGTGGTTCTGTCCGCACATTTGCCCATACTGGCTGACTATATTACACTGGATCAAGGAGATCCAAGGTTATGAGGTACCTAATGATCCATGGGTTGTATTGCTTAATTGTACAGGCAATACAGTGGGAACATATAAGAAATCGATCATGCTCCACTTGTTAAATGCAGCAAAAACACTCATCCCCAGGTACTGGAAACAACCAACTGTTCCCACTTTATTATGCCAGTGGTTGTTGGAAGTTGACCATACATACCATATGGCGGACCTCACACATTTCCTTAGAAATAAATCTGATTTGTCAAAAAATATATGGTCCTGCTGGTTTGCCTTCAAATTCTCATTTGCCTATGTGGAAATTATGTCTCAACCTGCATAAACTGATTTTTAGTGGGTAATTGTGAATACAAGCACCCGGCTGAGGCAGGGATCCCATCCCCCCATCCCTCACCCTTTCTCTTTCCTTTTAGCCCCCCTCTAGAACTTCTTCTCCCCTTTTCTTTTATTATGAGAAGGTATTATATAGGCTAATGTTACTGAACGGCATTAGGCCTCTAGAGGCGCCTCATTCATGCCTAATAATATGTAGAATATTGCACATGCCAGGTGTCCATGAGTGTTTGCATGATATGCCACCAAGAGGACTCCTTGTTGTCTTGATAATTACTTTCTGTTACCTGTATTTGGTTCCTCAATAAAAACGTATTGAGAAAAAAAAAATTCTAAGTGATATTCTTTCCTGCAACCTCAATTGCTCAATCTATGGCTGGCTTTAATGATTATTGATGTTGCCAAAGATCCAGTGCTGTCCTCTGTACTCTAAAATGTGATTGAAAGCATTATCAGACCTATCTGAATTTTCCCCTGTGAACTACAGACCCTCTCCCCCTAAATTATTGAAATAAGATGATAGGATAGGTTTTCTTTAGTCTCCACACATGTCCTGTTCTAAGGGTGACAGCATTGCTCCTACATAGATTCTATATTTGTATATGAGTGAGTGTTTTTACCCTAGGACAGAAAGTGTGTTACTGGCATGATCACCAAGTGAAAATAAAGGAAATGCCTGGAAAAAAAAACAATGCAGACACCACATTTAAGGACTGTAAACTGCAATAGATTACATTTTTCATCCTGGATAATCCTAACCGTATTATATTGCATATTCAGTTCATCTTGTGCCAGGAGCTTCATTGTACTGAAAGTTTGTACTGTGCACCAAAACCACACAATGTCAGGATTCCAGTTCCAGAAATGACTGATCAGATTTTTGGATATTTTCAATTTTAAGCCTTTAGTCAGAGGCGTAATTACCATGGTCGCAACAGTCGCACTTGCGACTGGGCCCTGGCAAATCCCGCCACTGTACGGGGGCCCCACGACCGCACAAAAGACTTCCGGTCCGGCACCTGGTGTAGCGGCTGCTGTTTCTCTCACCTCCGGCTCCAGTGACTAGCCTTGCAGCGTGCGGGGTGTTTCTGTTCCCACACGCTGCGATTACACTGTAAGGCATCTCTCCCCCCTTCCTCCCCCCTCCTGCCCACCTCACACTAACACACGGACTGAAGTCCCCTCCTTCTTTTCCTCGGCTCGGATGTCAGAGACAGGAGAAGGAGGGGGAGGAGAATGGACACAGCAATCAGTATCACCAGAACGGGACATGCTGATCTGAGGTTTGTACTGAATCTTAATGCTTGGCACTTGCAGGGGAAGGAGACACAGTGAAGGGGACTCAGAGAAGGGGCAAGTTGTTAAGGAAGTATATTTGCAGTGATTTGGGGGGATAGGAGGATGCTTTATGTGTTAGGGGGCACCTTGGGGGAGGGGGAAACGTGTGATGGGCGGGGTCAGACTTTTTAATTAACCTCCCTTCCAGCACAATTTCTCTCCCCTCCCAAAGTGCCCCCTAACACTTAAAACATCCTCTTATCCCCCCAAATCACTGCATGTATTCTTCTTTGACAACTTGCCCCCTTACCCCCTTCTTAAAAGACAAAGTTGCTGCTATTGAGGGGACAATCATGGTGTCTGGGATCCTGGGCACCTTGCTAGAGATTCAGGGCAATTGCTCCAGGTACCTATGCTAGTGCCCCCCTGTCAGGCAAGTTAGTGGAGCCAAGTGCCTGAACTTTTTTTTGGCACTGGGCCCCAAAACTCAGGGCTGGTTCACACCACAAATCACATAGGAACGCGCTGTGCGTTCCTTTGCAATTCACATGCCTTCCAGGTGCTGTGCGATTTCAGCCCTTTCATTTTAATGGGCTGAAACCGTGTCGGTCTGCACTAAGAGCTGTGCATGCGCTGCTTTATAAAATGTACAGCAACTGGATCGCATGGTACCGCTGATCAAAAATTCTAGTGCAGGCAAACACTGCTTTTGCGACCTGCATTTGGGTTGTCATTAACCCCTTGCCACACACAAATATGCGGCCTCTCGGCGCCTGGGCCTTGTAACAGAACTGGGGAGAGTACTTATGCTGGCATAGGGGAAAGAGGATTCGTGCTGGGGAGGATGGGGGGTAGCAGATTTGACCCAGGATGAGGGGGGGTTCTGCTGGAAGGGAGGACCTGGAGGAGAGGATCTGTGCTAGAGGTGGGGAGAGGATTTTTGCTGAGATGGGGATTGAGTGGGGATGGATTTGTCCTGGGGGGATTTGAAGAGATGTCCTTCACGTTGCACCCCATCACAAACACAGGCATAATGTGAAGGAGGTTCTAGCACGGCTTGGGACAGTAGGGGCGGTGGGGTTGTATTGTGGAGGGGAGGGGGTGGCAGGTGGATGGTGGAGTGGAAGAGCTTTAAAAATGCACCTTCGCCTGTGTAGACAAAAATTCTTGCACTGGCTCTTCTGTTAGACCCCTTTCACACTGCTGACGCCCGGGCATCAGCGGTAAATAGCGCCGCTTTACCGTCGTTTTAGCAGCAAAAATGGGGTTAAATCCACCTGCAAAATGCTGCCAGGGTGGCGTTTTGCTGGCGGTATCGCAGTGCTGCCCCATTGATTTCAATGGGGAGCAGCGGTGGAGGAGCGGCGAGTTCACCGCTCCTTCACGGCTCCAAAGAAGCTGCTGGCAGGACTTTTTCTGATGCCCTTCCAGCACACCGCTCCTGAATGAATGTAGCAGCTGTTTTGGGGCATTTTGCAGGCTCTATTTTTAACGCTATAGCGCCTGCAAAACGCTCCAGTGTGAAAGGGGTCTTACTGATAACCGCCTCCTGACTTGGCCCCCCACCACTCCCCACTGCTGCTAGCCCAATGCTGCCAGTCTGACATTCCAACCTCCATCAGTGTCCCCAATGTGAGCCACTTGCTGTCATAGCTTTCCTCCTGCACCACTGCAGCTCATATTCCTGGGGTTGGCAACAGGTATGTTGGTTTTCCTGTCATGGGTGATCTGCTCAGGGTCCACTCACTGAGCCTGTCAGTAACATCCTGTTTAAAAGCCTTTCAGATGCTGGGAGTGCAGGTCTTACATGCCGGTAAAATCTATCACATTTATGGCAGTACCTAAATGCAGGTGGAACACAGTGGCGGAACTACCAGGGTCACAAAGGTTGCACTTGGGACTAGTCCCTGGTGTTCTACCACCATGATGGCAGAAAGGAGGCCACTGTGAGACCCTAATAAAGGGCCCCACAATGAGAGTAAAGGGATCCAGGCCCGGGATCACAGGTCAAGGGGGCCCTTCATGGTTTCTTGCACCGGGGCCCTGAAAGTTGCAGTTACGCCTCTGCCTTCAGTCATCTCTAGCACTAGTCAACCCTGGCTTTTAAAACTGCTTTTAAAGACAAAAACAATATTAAAAAATACAGTTATGCTAGATTTTTTTCAAACTGTTTTTTTTTAACGTGTATTACTAATACCATTCGTATGATAGCTTTATCATATTATTTACCTTTAAAGCATAGTCTAAACTATATTGTTTATAAGCACTTCGAATGCACTAATAGGTAAGAGAACAATGTAATAATCTAAAATATATTCCATATATTTCCTTTACAAGAGATAGAAAAAATAGTAATGAAAATAGAAATAATAATGATATTTATAATAATACAGTAATAAGTGCAATACATGGATTATCTGCAAGAAAATAAAATGTGCAGAAGTTTGAAAAGTAAATATTTTAAAAATATATACTATTAAAAAATGTAACATATTCTAACAAATCAGTTTATCCACAATCAAGATTCGATTACAATAAAATGAATAACAATATGATGATATTTTATATGTAAAATAGTACAGCACTAAATTGAATACATGGATTACCTGCAAAAAAAAGTAGTTTTAATGCCAATATTTTATAAAACCTACTATTGAAATAAGTTCACATATTGTAAGAAATCAGTGTACTCACAATCAAAACTGATCAAAACCTACCATTCATATATCACTATGTCACCAGTGCATTTCCTTTTCTTTATGACTGCATGACTACTTTTCCCTGAACATGTTATACATATTGTGGCTTTAAAATTAGTTGAAGAAATTGTGGCAGTTTCTAAGTGATGTGTGCTTTTTCCCCATCCTTAGTCATTCATGCTCTCCCTTGGAATCATTTGTTGAATAAATGGAAAACTGCCAATGATTTGTTATAAAAAAAAGGAATCAGCACTGAAACAAAGGCCTCGCTTACGTCAAAGTTAAATGGTGACTCACTTTAAATATGTCAAACTCAGAGAATATCCAATTATTTCAGTACTCTTTTCAAAACAAAAAAGGAATCTATGTTTTGTTTATATTGCACAAAGTACTCTACATGTAGATATGTATATAATGTGCAAAGTGCAGTGACCCATAGCAACCAGCTACATTTCAGATTATTGAAGACATGAGAGATAAATTCTCATTGCTATGACTTACTGAAATGACCATATTTATCTATGCCAGAGTGAAAAAAAAGATGACTATTTGCTAGTGATAACACTTACTGTTGTTGACTCTTGCTACTCATTAACCACTTCATTACCCAGCCATATGACATCTTCAGATGGAATCTCCCATCCTTGGCGGGTGCTATATGATGTCCTCGGCTTCCCGCCACAACTGTGGGCCCCCAGGGGTCCGCAGCGTGGTGATCGGGGTTCCAGCATGTCCCTCGGGACACAGCCATTCCCCAATGAGGATAATGAGTGGGTGGTGGAGCCTAGAAAGCAGTCTGACCGGCTGTATCCAATTACAGCCGGTCATTATGCAGCGCGGCGATTGGGATTGAGGATTTACCCTCGGACAAAGCCCAGCCCCGATCAGGGTAAAGAGCCAATGCTGCATGCTGCATGTACTAACTATGGACAGTATTCCTGCCTGCTGAATTGACGATCCTTTTGCTGCTGCTGACTACATCCCTGCCTGCTATCTGGACCAATGCTTTGGCTGTGCTGACAACATCTCTACCTGTACTGACTGATCCTGCCTGCTGCCTGTTTTGCTCTCTGCTGCCTGGACCGATGCTCTCCTCTGTGGACCACTGCACTACTAAAACGGCAGGTAATCTTTTCTTTACCCTTTGCTCAGCAGAATGTATTTTGGTTTGTAATTGGTATGTACAGTACATGCTATGTGTTAGAAATATGAAGGGCCTTCAACAATGTGATAGGTTGGCAGGATCTTATGTGTGTAATTTATGCTCCTAGAACAATTGGCGGGGCTACTTCAATGTTGGGCCTCTGTATGTGGCCAGGCTATGTAAAAGTCTCACACATGTGTACTCAGGAGGAGTAGCAGAATGTATTTTGGGGTGTCATTTTTGCTATGTTAATGTTGTGTGTTGGAAACATCTCATAAATGGATAACTTTGTGTAAAAAAAATGCATTTTCATTTTTTTCCCCACATTTTCCAAAAACTTCTGGAAAAAAAATGAACCATTCAAAAGACTCATTATACCTCATAGATTATAGGTTGGGGTGTTAGCTTTCCAAAATTGGGTCATTTTGTGGGTGTTTCCATTGTCCTAGTGCTCAAGGGAATTCAAAAGTGTAATAGGTGGTTGAGAAATGAAATGTGTAATTTATGCTTGTAGAATGCCTGAAGGTGCTTCTTCAATGTTGGGCCTCTGTATGTGGCCAGGCTGTGTAAAAGTCTCACACATGTGGCATCGCCATACTCAGCAGGAATAGCAGAATGTATTTTGGGGTGTCATTTTTGCTATGTACATGTTATGTGTTAGAAATATCTTATAAATGGACAACTTTGTATAAAAAAATGCATTTTCATTTTTTTTCCACATTTTCCAAAAACGTCTGGAAAAAAAAGAACCGTTCAAAAGACTCATTATGCCTCATAGATTATACATTGGGGTGTTAGCTTTCCAAAATGGGGTCATTTTGTGGGTGTTTCCATTGTCCTGGTGCTCCAGGGTCTTCAAAAGTTTATTAGGTGATTTAGAAATGAGATTTGTAATTTACGCTTGTAGAATACCTAAAGGTGCTACTTCAATGTTGGGCCTCTGTATGTGGCCAGGCTGTGTAAAAGTCTCACACATGTGGTATCGCTATACTCAGGAGGAATAGCAGAATGTATTTTGGGGTGTCATTTTTGCTATGTACATGCTATGTGTTGGAAATATCTTATAAATGGACAAATTTGTATAAAAAAATGCATTTTCATTTTTTTCCACATTTTCCAAAAACTTCTGGAAAAAAATGAACTGTTCAAAAGACTCATTATGCCTCATAGATTATATGTTGGGGTGTTAGCTTTCCAAAATGGGGTCATTTTGTGGGCGTTTCCATTGTCCTGGTGCTCCAGGGTCTTCAAAAGTGTAGTAGGTGGTTGAGAAATGAGATGTGTAATTTATGCTTGTAGAACACCTGAAGGTGCTAATTCAATGTTGGGCTGTGTATGTGGCCAGGCTGTGTAAAAGTCTCTCACATGTGGTATCGCCATACGCAGGAGGAGTAGCAGAATGTATTTTGGGGTGTCATTGCAAGTATGCATGTGCTGTGTGAGAGAAATAACTTGTTATTATGACAATTTTGTGTAAAAAAAAAAAATTCTTAATTTTCCCAAGAATTGTGGGAAAAAATTACAACTTCAAAAAACTCACCATGCCTCTTACTAAATACCTTGGAATGTCTGCTTTCGGGGTATTTGTACTTTCCTGGCTTGTTAGGGTCTCAAGAAATGAGTCAGTACATCGGGTGTGATCAGGTGTGATCAATTTTCAATGATTTGCACCATAGCTTGTAGACTCTATAACTTTCACAGAGACCAAATAATATACACTAATTTGGGTTATTTTTACTAAAGATATGTAGCAGTATACATTTTGGCCCAAATGTATGAAGAAAAATTACTTCAAAATGTTCTCTCTTTTTTTGCTTATATTGCAAAAAATGAAAACCCAGCGGTGATTAAATACCACCAAAAGAAAGCTCTGCTTGTGAGAAAAAAAAATGATACAAATTTAGTTGGGGTACACTGTAGCATGACTGAGTAAAAAAAAAATTGGTCTGGGCAGGAAGGGTGTATAAATGTCCTGTATTGAAGTGGTTAATGACCTTTTACCCCTCTAATAACAAAATAATACATAGTTTGAATGCCAGCACATAAACTATTACAAAAAACAGGTCATTAATATTCAGCTTTTAATTGAAACATTTAAGAAAAATACTTTCTGGTAAAATAATGTGCATATTTGACCTAATTTGTTTTACTATTTTGTTGTAGAGTAAGCTGACCATAGTGCTAAAATCAACAAATGCTACTATTACTACTACCACTACAGAAGCAAACCTTTCATTAGGTTACGGACACCACTACTTTAAACTGACAAAGCGGGATTGATTTACTAAAGGCAAATAGGCTGTTCACTTTGCAAGGGAAGTTGTACTTTGTAAAGGAATTTTAATAAAGAGAATAGCCAATCATGTACAAGGACAAAAAACCCAGCATTTTTGCTTGCTCATGATTTGATGATGGAAATCAGCAGAGATTAACCTTATTTACTAAACTCCGGAGAAGTTTCTTGAAAATTCTCTTTTTCACATCTTCAAGTGCTTTAGTGCTTAGTATTAGATGAAGATTAGTGCTTAGTATTAGATGAAACCAGGGCCTCACTCTATAAAATGGCAATATTAGCACCCCACACAGGCACCATCATTTTGACATACTGATCAAAAAATATTTATTATAATTATAATAATACATTATTGTGCAACAGCAATGGCATTCAGCAAAAAAATGTGCTTACATAATGGATACAGATAATAAAAAGTACAACATATAATGTACTATGATAAAGGCAATAAGGCACATTCTTTATTAGCGAAAAAACTACGAGATAACTCCCACATGTCCACACCACACCAAATTAAGAATAAACTAGGTTCCCTACTATCCCACCCCAAAGACATTGCCAATACCTTTGCAGACTACTACCAGGACCTCTACAATAATCCTAATATTCCTAGTAACCCCACCCCCCCGACCTTCTCCAGCGCATGCAACATTACCTTACGCAGAGCGGAGTCCCACAGCTCCAAACCTCTGATCTGACAACTTTAAACATGCCGATCACTGAGGAGGAAATAGAACAGACTATTAAAACTCTCCCGTCCCACAAAGCCCCTGGTCCAGACGGATTACCTTACAAATATTATAAGGCCTTTCTCCCCATCCTCTTACCACATATGTGCAAACTTTTTAATGCCTTTTACCGAGACTCCCCCATCCCATCAGACATGCAACGATCATTTATCACTTTGATCCCCAAACCAGACAAAGACCCTACCCTATGTGCTAACTATAGACCCATCGCCTTACTGAACTCAGACCTAAAAATTTTTACTAAACTGTTATCAATCCGTCTGAACATGATCCTCCCATCCCTTATCCATAAAGACCAGGTGGGCTTTGTCCCCCTCAGACAGGCAGGGGATAACACCAGGAAGGTGATTGATCTAGTGGATGTGGCGAACAGGGAGAAGTCGGCGTCTTTGCTACTTAGTCTGGATGTCGAAAAGGCCTTTGACCGCCTTGGGTGGCCCTTCCTGTTCGCCACACTGCAACATGCAGGGTTTCGAGGACCATTCCTGAGAGCTATAAAACACCTCTATTCCAATCCCTCCTCACAGGTCAGGACTCCTTTTGCCCTTTCCCCCATTTTCTCAATAACAAACGGCATTCGTCAGGGATGCCCATTGTCACCCCTACTATTCGCACTCTGTGTCGAACCCCTGGCAGCCTCTATTCGAGGCAACCAGGATATTCGAGGAATTTCAGTCAGGGGTCGGGAGTTTAAGATCTCACTGTTCGCTGATGACGTGATTCTCACCCTGACCCAACCCAGAATTTCCCTTCCAAATCTACATGCAGAACTTGACAAATACGGAACCCTATTGGGCTATAAAATTAATACTTCTAAGTCAGAGGCCCTCCCAGTTAATATCTCGGAAACAGCACACTTGAAGGCAAATTTCACCTACCAATGGAAAACCACCTCCTTGAAATACCTAGGAGTACACATCACCACAAAATTCAATACTTTGTACCAGGAAAACTTTCCTCCCCTTTTCCGTTCCATCAGAGCCCTGCTTACAACCTGGAAAAAACATCATATCTCCCTGTTAGGTCGGATCGCATTGATTAAGATGACAATCCTCCCGAAAATACTTTACCTCTTCCAAACATTACCCATCCCTGTCCCCCACAATCACCTGAGTAAACTTCAATCTGACCGTCTTAAATTCACCTGGAATTATAAAAGACATAGAATTCCCCAATCGGTAATGATGGCGGCGCGCTCAGATGGAGGCCTTGCCTTCCCCAACCTTATTAAATATTACCAAGCCACCCAACTACGTGCAATAGCCTCATGGTTCACTCAAAGGTCCTATAATAGATGGACAGAAATTGAAAAAATATGGTTAACCCCGACCCACCCGAATAGCCTACTATGGAACGCGAGGGCAGAGGTCCCCCCTGAGCGCTTACTGGGACCCATGTCCCAGCTTCGTCAATTGTGGAACAAACTATCCCGCTTACATGAGTTGTCCTCAGAAAAATCAGTCCTAACGTCCTTTGTCTGCAACCCCAAAATCCCAGATAGTCTCACTCACCAGATGTCCTATCCATGGTCGTCACGGAACCTTTTCCACTATGGAAACCTAGTAGATCCTAGATCTCGCAGGCTACTGTCCTACTCTGATCTTCAGACCAAATTTGACCTACCACATCAAGCTTTCTACAGTTACCTGCAAATACGCCACTATGCCCAGTCCATATCGCCTGACCTACAGTTCTCCCCTCCAACGCCTTTTGAAAACCTAATCCTGGAGGGCACGGCCCAGAAAGGCTTAATCTCTGACATTTACAAAATACTAAATGCCTACCCATTAGAAATTAAAGGTAAACATGCTTATATGATCAAATGGGAAAAAGCCCTCAATGAGGAATTTCCCATGGAGCAATGGCAGACGATATGGACCCAGGCGGCAAAAAGCTCCCTCTGTACCCTATACAAGGAAAACACCTATAAAATCCTCCTCTACTGGTATATGACCCCAGACACTCTCCACGCCATAAATCCCTCTAGCTCCGATCGCTGTTGGCGATGTTAAAAAGAAAGAGGGACCCTTCTCCACATCTATTGGAACTGCCCACTGATTACTCCTTTCTGGGATGCGGTTCAACAGTTGTTGACACGTCTTCTAGAGGTACAGATCCCCATGGTCCCCAAGTCCTTCCTCTTAGGAGTCTTACAATTAAAGATTCCCACACCTTACAAAAAATTAATGCGCCACATTCTTACAGCGGCGCGATGTCTTATTGCCCTACACTGGAAAAAAACTCCCCCCCACTCCTGAAGCTTTATATGCCAGAATTAAAGATGTGGAGTTGATGGAGAAGATGACGGCCAGAATACAGGACAGTCTGGAAGCACATAATAAAGTATGGGAGCTGTGGCATCTTCGAGAGGATCCACCATGATCAAGTAAACAAGTTATTATAACGATCTTCCTCCCCTCCTTCTCTTCCTTCATTCTCTTTACTTTCTTTTCTTTCTTTCTACCTTGAGTATTGTAATGACTCGCACAATTTTGAGCAGTATAGAAGGAAAAAATGAAGGGAATTGTTATATACATGCTCTCCATTATATGTTCCTTCTTTTTGTTGTTCTCTACATATTATGTATTTTTGTAATACAAATATTACAATAAAATGTTATTTGGAAAAAAAAGTACAACATATAAAGAAGATAAATGATGATGTCCCAAAGTGCAGTAAAAGTAACAACTATTTAAATCTGTTAGACAATCTGGTTCATATGTGTAAATGCACATGATGGCCCATCATTTTTTTAGCAATGCCCAGCAGTTTTCTCGTGCACGTCGCTGTATCAGATCAGGCTCAGGTAAAAATAAAGGGGGGGGACTAGGGAGGATCCTGCAGCAGAGAAGGTTTTTATGAACAATTGTTACACAAACCATTTTACAATTTAATATTTAAAAAAAATGACCTTTCTATTTTACTATGAAACATCCTAGATGCCCAGAATATGACTTCCCTATTTCAAGATCTTAAAGGATATTTTCCATATCACAAATATGCAGTATGTGGGTTGAAGAAGTTACAAAGTAGACGCATCTGTAATTTTGGCTCCACAATTACATTCAAAAGTTACAATATTAATACATTCATCACCTGTGCATCCCTTGCATCCAATGCTGTTTTCTTTATTATTTGCCCATGCAGTCTTTGGTATGTGGGTCGCACCACAAGGGCCATGCATGTAATGCCGCGTACGCAACAAATTTTTGATAGGAGTGTGTAGGTTCCATCGGACATTTTCCGACAAAGAAAATTTGAGATCTGAATCTCAAATTTTCCGACAACAAAATCTGTTCTCGTAAATTCCGATCGCTTGTACACAATTCCAACGCACAAAGTTCCACGCATGCTCTGAATCAATCAGAGCATGCGTGGAACTGAAGCACTCGGTCTGGTAAAATTAGCATTCGTAATGGAGATAGCACATTCGTCACACTGCAAATTTTTAAAATCTTTTAATGCAGCGCATTCTCTTCTTCTTTATAATACTAGAATAATTAAGTTGTTTTGCTGCTGATATTCACACAGAGTTCTGACAACCTTATTTCTTTATTATTTCTCGTGATCTCATGAATATTTTTTTTGTTTTTAGTGATCTCCATAATTTTTTCTTTCGTTTTGTGTCAAGTTACCACAACACCATTATTATATTGTATTTTTTTAATCTCACGGAGGTTGGTGTTGGTGTCCCTTGTTAATTTGACGTTGTATTTTTGAAATGTACCTGCCTACTCACAAACAAACTGTCCTTTTTGGAGTAAAATACATAGGCAAGTATTTGTGAAAAAGAAATGACCATTTATTATGGGTCATAACAAAATAAAGAAGAAGGCAACGCTGGAGAAACTGGTGGAATTTGCGAAGCCTTTGTACCCCGGGGCAGACATCAATTATTTTAAAGTCAAAATTGTTGGCCTGAGGAGTCCTTATAATAGTGAGCACAATCCGGTCCAGGACTACAAGAGATCAGGAACAGCAGCAGATGACATATCTGTCCCCAGGCTGTGGTGATACAACAGCTTGCGTCTTTTGTCAGACCAGACTGAACCCAAGCCATCACTTTCTTGTCTTCCTTCCACGCTTCCTTCCACGCTTGCTTCCAGGCTGTGGCTCTGGTGTTGTAGTTATGGCAGGAGGTGGCAGGAGGTGGAGGAGGATGACCATGGTTGAACTCACAAACGTGGCTTTGGCTTGTGAGGTTGCCCCTCAACCGCTTATTTAGGGCTTGTAAGATAACTTCCTCACATAAGAGGCGTTGGCCCTCCTCCACTTCCTGCATTTTGCAGGCTGCCATGTAGGCATAGTCCTCTTAGTTTTAGTTTTTGGTTCATCAATCACACACAATTTTCAGTTCATGACTGCAAATTGAATGTTAAGAAATAGAAAAGTCTATCATTCTGACCCCAGCATTTTTCATTCTTGTCCCAATCATTTGTGGCCACTACTGTCTATTGATATGTAAAACACTTTGTAAAATCAGAAATTACTGATCAATAATAACATCTAGTTATCATCATTAATGATTTGACTAGAAATATGTTGAACAATGCTATACCTGGCTCAAGCTGGGCTCCTCCACTTCTTCCTGGCTGGAAGGCCCAGGTTGGACATCGGAAGCCTCAGCTGAGGTGGACGGAAGCCTTATAGTAAGATTGGAGAGGCCTGGGTTCAATCTGGCCTGCCAGAAAATGCAGTCTGTCATAGTATAACAGCCTGGGTACATAAATGTCATCTGCTGCAGCTCCTGATCTCTGGGAATCCTGGACCTTCTTGTGCTCCCTATTATAAGTTCTCCTCATGCCACCAATTAGGGTCTTCAAATAGGGGATGTCTGACGTGGGGATCACCGGCTTTATAAATTCCAGCAATTGATCCAGCGCTGCCTTCCTCTTTGGTTTATTGTTATAAAAGGGGTGGTTTACCTGCCACAGACAGGGCAGCTCCCTGTACATATCAAGGAATATGGGGATAAAGTCCTCATAATTGAATAGATTCATTCTATCTGCAAGACACAACACAACACAAACCGTAATGTCAGGCTAAACTCTCCTAATCTTGTCCCAATATAGGCCTCAATCTAGAAGCAGTATAGGCCATTGATGCATTAAGTTAAAATTGTACCTTCATTAGAACCATCGGCGCTTCTGCTACACCTTCCTCCACTCACAGTTTGTACGTACGACGCATGCATTTTACGCTTTATATACACTGCGCATGCGTGAAACTCCGCCCACCCCTGATGCTCTTTCTAGTCTATACCCTGCCCCTTGTCTTTCTGGACAGTGGGAGAGCACATGGCAGAGAAAGAGCAAGTGCATGCAGACAGCAGCAGCAGCGACGAAAGGCCGGAGCCACGAACGTCCCGATCCTGGAGGAGATTTAAGGCCTCAAATATGTCCTTTATAGAGATGGTGGAGATGGTGGACATCTTGAAGAGGGCCGACTATGATGGAAAGCATGGACCTTACCCAAATGTGAGAAAGGCCAAGATCATGACTAAAGTTGTGAAAAGTCTGCAAAGGAATTTTGGGGTACAGCTATCCAAGGATCAACTGAGGAAATGCTGGTCAGACCTGAAACTGAGGGAGCAGGATCAGTACAGAAAGATCAAGAGAGTTTTTCGAAAAAGTAAGTATGTTCGTGTGTTCCTATTATTCTTATTACGTTCATGCTGCTCCATGTGCTTTTCTTTACTGTTGTACAGTTTAAAATGGCAACTTTCAGGTACGTCGGGCACAGTAATCATTTGTAGTAAACATTGTTCGTCCACTAATACAATGTTTTTGGCAGATCCAGGTTAACTACCTTTGTTCAGGCCTATTTGTATTAAAAGAAGTTTGTGACATTGTTGTCTAGATGGGTTTGTACTAGAATGAAATGCAAACTTGATTCAGTGTAAGGAGAGGACACTCAGCAGCTGTTTACCCATCTGGACGCAGGAGCACTAGTGTGGGACACCAGAACAAACTTTTTAGGGTGTCCCACACAGGTGCTCCAGTGGATACTTGGGGTGTCTCAATGTGTGAAAATTGTACAAAAAAAGGTAAGTATTCCAGCTTTAGAAAGGGAAAAAATAATGTCTTCAGCTTGGAAATCTGCCAAAAAAGACAATTGTATGACACTTACAAGCAATGTTTCATATTACTATTTCTCGCCTCTGTGTGCTAAGTATACCTATTCTTGATTCACATAGGGGAGAAAAGACTCGGGACATCTGAGGACACCAGGGACCCCCCACCTCCTAAAGAAGGGGAAATCCCCACACCACAACCAGAAGATGTGGAGGAAGGATAGCTTCATGAAGTGGGAGAAATAGTGACCACAACAGGTGAATGTCTGAGACCACAGCTTCAGGTAATAGATGTATGCCTGCATATTTATAATACACAATGTGTTTTTTTTTTTTCATTTTAGGTGATGTGGATGTTGTGGAAGAAGAATCTCATTTCACAAGTGCAAGTGCACACGTCCTCATCGGGGAGATCATGGTGTGCAATCTGGATTTACAGAAGATCAAGGAAGACCTCAATGATGTGGAAAAAAGACTCAAAAACATCATTGATGTTTTAGGCAGAATCTAAAACACACCAACAATTTTCAATTTGTTGATATTTTAAAAATGTTTGAAAATTTCTTGAAGTATATTAAAAGCCAAATTTTGATGATGCACACAGTGTGTCAACATGTGCTATCTGCCATCATGGGATATCAATCTACGCATTTTGGGGGTGCAACCACTTCCTCACAACTCAAGTAGGTGACAGGAAGGGGGTGCACCCCCAAAACACGTCCATTGATCCCCCATGATGGGAGCTAGCACATGTTGACATTAGGCATGGGATCAGGAGGGAAATCCCCATTTTAACTCTCAATTTGTGTGCATCTTCAAAATTTGGCTTTCACAGGGGTGACATCACCCCATCTGCTGAAGCCAATATCAACACAGTTTGGACATACTAATGTCTGATATTGCCTTCACTTTGTCAAAGTTGAACTTTGTAAGTTCCTGAGTTGTGTATTGTTTTATGGTTTTAAACATGCCTGTTCTAACACAAAAAAGGCTATTTGTACTGTCAAAAACAACAATGTTATTACTAAAATATATTGGTTTGTTCAAAAACCCTTTTCTAACGCACATGTGAATGTGCACAGAGTAAAATGTTTTCTACTCAACAATGTGTGGCTTCTTCTTTCAATGCTCAATATCATTTTTTGGACTAAGTTGGTGTTTACACTGAAATGGGAGTTATTTACTAAAGGCAAATCCAGTTTGCACTACAAGTGCACTTTCAGTGCAGTTTCAAGTGCAGTTTCATGTGCACTTTTGCAGTGCACTTGGAGTTCAAAGTGGATTTTCCTTTAGTAAATAACTCCCACAGTGCTTTATAATTTGCCACCAAAATTCATTCATGGTGCTGAAATTGATGAATATTTTTATCAGTAATGCATTACATACATTAACAACAAAAACAAGGTGTGTGTGTAGCAGACCCACAACATAATAATAGTTAGCTGAAGAAGAGATTGTCACCTCATGTATGAAATAAATTACGTTTGCACTGTTGAAGAAAATGTCCAAAAAAAAAAGCCCATTGGAGAACCTAGGAGACAGCTAAAAGAAACACATGCAGTAAATCAAAGGAAATATTATTTCAGTTTAACTAAAAAAATTTATTTTTAAAATGTTTATTAAACATTTTCTGGCAAATCAATGGCCCCCCTACCCGCAAAGTACCCCATATATTTTATACGGACCTCGCGTGCGCTTTGGGGGGGCAAGCATTGAAAACCAGATACAAACTCACAAGCACAAACTGAAGAGCAGTAATGATCGGAAAAGTATGAGGCTGAAAAGCGCAAATCGTCTCTCACCAAACTTCTACAAACACGAGATGAACATGAGATTAGCAGAAGGAGCCCAAAGGGTGTCGCACTTGGTATTGAACTTCCCTTTTCTAATACGTGTTGTACGTTACCGCGTTCGTGACGTTCAGAATTTCCGACAAGATTTGTGTGTTTTATGTAAGACAAGTATGAGCCAACATCCGTCGGGAAAAAAAAACATGGATTTTGTTGTCGGAATGTGCGATCGTGTACGCGGCATAAGGGTCAAAGAGCATCTAGATATTATTGCCTTGGAATTTCCAGGCCATAGTTTGTTCAAGCACTATTTGCAGTGCCATGGTAAAAATCCAGAGGGTTCTACTTTCCTAGCCATAGATACATTTTCCCCACATTGGAGGGGAAGTTTTGTCAGATGGGAAATATCTAGACTAGAAACCCACTGGATTTAAGACCTTAAATCTTACCTCCCATTTACACTGAATGTCAAATGGGATGTGAATTGGTCCATAAATATTTGCTGAGTTTTTTATGGCTCTATGTTTCTCAGGGGCTCTCTGAACTAGTTTGAGATTTGTTATCTTTTTTTATTTATATTTTTATATAAATAATTTACATTTTTTAATGCACTTTTTGCGGCTAACAAGGTTTCATTTGCTTCATTTAGGTTCTAAATATTGTCTTTTACCCTATCACCCTGTGTTGGCTTGCCTGCTGAGATTTGAGACGCACTCTCAGGTTTTTGATTGCCTATATGGATCAACCTGGTGGGTCTCCTTACTCTGCAGGTAGACCTTCACATTAATTGGGAATTATCGGTGATTTATTTTATATATATACTTTTGAATGTTTAATGTATCATACTGTCACATACTGTTGGGGCTTGTATGTATTGATAGTTGGTCATAATTCCAATCATCATATGCTGGTTTGCTTTTCATCCACAAGATGTCTCTAAATTCACATCTGAGTGGATAGTGTCATGTAGTGGTTAATACCAGGGAGTACTGTTTGAAACAACATGAGTTTCACTCATATATATTTTTTGTCTTTTAAGAATAATTTCTTGCATGTTATTGCACCTTTTAAAACTTTTAATATTGTTTATAATGGTGTCTTGCTTACAGGGTTTGGAGTGCATCCGAGAGTTTGGGTCGCTTCTAGGCATGTGCAGGATGAAAAAATTAGTTTAGTTTCGTTTTGATTCATTATTAAACTAAATTCGTTTAGTTAAATTCCTTGCATTCGTTACATTCGTTTTCGGGATTTGTTTAGTTTCGTATTCGAATTCGAAAAAATTCACCCGTATTCGAAAAAATTTGACCGCAATCGAAAAAACTGTCAAATTCGAAAAAATTCTACCGCATTCGAAAAAATTTGACCGAATTTAAACTAGAAACTATATATAACCATTTTGCGAACATCAAAAAATACGTATAGAATGAAAGTGAATTTGAATAGAAAAGATTAGAATAGAAAATAATAGAAAAGAATAGCATAGAAAAACAATAGAACAGAATAGAAAAAATAATAAATTCTATTCTAATATTTTCTATTGGAATTCAAATTCATTCTGTACCAAATTCCAATTTCGGAAGATGGTTTTATATATATGGGAATGAAAAAAAAAAAAAAAAACAAAAAAAAAAAAAAAAAAATATATATATATATATATATATATATATATATATATATATATATATATATACATATATATATATATATATATATATATATATATATATATACATATATATATATATTTTCTATTCTGTTTTCATTTGTTTTCATTCCCATTTTCCGAAATTCGAATTTCGTATAGAATGAATTCACATTCAAATAGAAAAGATTAGAATAAAATAGAAAATAATGGAGGAAAAAAAAAAGAATAGCATAGAAAAAAAAGAATAGCATAGAAAAAACAATAGACCAGCATTGTTTTCAAATTTGAATCGAATTTGTTTTCAAATTTGTTAATTTTTTTTTTAGGTTCATTTAAATTCATTAATTTTGTAATTCGGAAATTCGGATGCATATGAATTTCCGAATAATGAAAAATTTGTCCGAATTTCGATTCGGAATAAAACGGAATGCACATGTCTAGTCGCTTCCGGGTGCGCGCATCCAGTTTACCAACTTCCGGTTACTGTATATTTAAGGGCGTGCTTGCATCAGCAGGCCATGCCTCTGGTGATGTCTGCTGATGACGAAACGCTTTAGGTGGGACTTGATGTATGACGCAAGCATGCTAGCCATGGCCATTTTGATTTTTTTGTTTGGATGCTCATTCATACTACATTGTCTGTAAGTACATCTGAATAAAGCCCCTTTGTACCATTCCTGACGTGCTTCACTAAGGGAGGTTTTTTTTCTTAATATCGAGGTGAGCATTACATGACAATGAGTTATAGGCACTAGTGTGAAGTTTACAAGGACAGTCCTGTGAAGGTTGTTGGAGCCACCCCATCAGATGTTCAGTGACGATCGGTGGATATGCTCAATTACACGCTCATCTGATCACTCTATAATCTGATGGTCCAACCTTTCTGGTAAGGAGACTTGCTGGAAACACGGTGGTGCTGTGTGCATTTCCTGCTGCACTGAAATTGGTGTGGGGCTTTTATCTACTTTTTCTCCATTCTAAGTATATGGACTTCACCTGCCATCTTTAATCTAAATGCCGTTTTGTACACCTGACAAAGCGCTGCATATTTGGACCTTACATTGATCACCCAGAGGGGGTTATTTATTTCTCAATAAAGTTTAGTTAATCTTAAATGCTGAAGTACAACCTTGTGTTTGGTCTTGCACAATTGCATAGGCTGATCTCCTCTAATGAACATGATTACTTTGATTTCACTTTATGTGAGTTTCTCATAGCCTGCATTAGAAACTGCAGCAAAACAGATTGAGCTCCCCTCAATTCCTGAATAGAGAACATTCAGCATCATCTAGCTCTTTCCTTCTTTCTACCTCTGGCCTGCCCCTTTCATTCATTGGATTTTAGTTATTTCAATTATGGAGGCCTCATATCACATGTTGACATCATCTAGGGCAGTCTACATGCAAAAGCAGAATGCCTAGGAACTTCCACTTTTCCAGACTGACATCCACGCATAAAGGTATTCTGATATTTGCACAACTACTCCTGTAAGATTTCATACTGCTTCCGTCATGGTTGGGGGCTCTTGAAGAGAGTACTGAGGCAGGGTGTTGTGATATTTTCAGGAAGCTATGTACAGAAGCCTGTCAGTGCCTCTCTTCGGACATCATCTGTCTGCATTGCATAGAGAAGCACAGAGATCCAGTGATGACATAATTCAGGGTGTAACATGTAACCTGTTCCTGTTGCAGCAGTCCCTGCACCCCCAATCCATTGTGACATTGAGTGGGGGATCTTTCCCCCGCACTCGCTGTCACAATTTTAAAAACCGTGCGGGGCTACGCCCACCTGGCCATGTCATTCATTTGTTCACAGAGTTCTGTGAATGTGAGAACTACAAGTACCAACAACCTTTGCAGTTGTCACCTTGTAGTTCACAATGAACTACCAGAGCACTGTTGAGCACTCTAAGTAGTTCATTGGTGCCTCCTATTATGCCCTGTACACACGGTCGGATTTTCCGACGGAAAAAGTGCTATCTGATTGTGTTGTCAGAAATTCCAATCGTGTGTGGGCTCCATCAGACTTTTTCCATCAGAATTTCCGACACACAAAGTTTGAGAGCAGGATATAAAATTTTCCGACAACAAAATCCGATCGCTTAAATTCCGATCGTGTGTACACAAATCCGACGTACAAAGTGCTACACATGTTCAGAATAAATTAAGAGACAAAAGCTATTGGCTACTGCCCCGTTTATAGTCCCAACGTACGTGTTTTACGTCATCGTGTTCAGAATGACCGGATTTTCCAACAACTTTGTGCGACCGTGTGTACAAAGACAAGTTTGAGCCAACATCCGTCGGAAAAAATCCATGTATTTAATTGTCGGAATGTCCGATCAATGTCCGATCGTGTGTACAGCGCATAAGTGTGTAACTGCCTGCTCATACGAGGTATGAGCAGACAGCTTACACTGACAATCTGCAGGAGTCCTGCATTGCCCCCACTATCTGCTGATTGCGGGTGCAATACTTTGCAGTCTACTAGTAAAAAAATTGTAAATTGCAATTGCAAAATGCAAAAAGATGTGCATGTATTTATTTATTTTACAGAGGTAAACTTATCATTTAAATAAGGAATATAATGAAAAAAGAAAGGTATTATTTAAAAAACAAAAAAAAACATTGCTTGTTGATGAAGGGAGAAACGGGGAGTCAGAGAAGGTAAAATATGAGCAGATAAAATTTCAAACAAAACAATGATTCATAAATAAGGACTTTGATGCTTAGATTGCACACCTAAGCAATATTTATGTTTGTGAACTGAACATTTTAGGAGACATTACCATAAACTACATGAGTTAATTAATTAATTTTAAAATTAGTTTATCTCCTTGCCAACCAGTGCACGATGATATACGTTGGCACAATGGCACGGCTGGGCAAATGGGTGTATGGGTACGTCCCCTTTAATTACGGCATTGTGGGCATGCGTGCGCCCCCGCTGCGTACTCCGTGATTGTGCCCGCGGGTCCCGTGGACTCGATGTCCACCGGGGGGCCCGCAATCATGTCTCGGAGTGGCAGAACGGGGAGATGCTGTAAACAAGGCCAGGGCCATCTTTAATATTGATTGGACCCTGGGCAAAACTTTTCTTGGGCCCCCCCCATGCAGTTTCGCTCTCCACCTGCTCTGAGACATACAATAAATAGATAAATAGCAGCTAGACTCAAAATTAGTTTACTGAATCAGATCAGGCAGCTATTGCGATTGGTTGCCAGAGGTTACAGTGTATCATTACTGCTCACTGACTGGTTGCTAGAGGTTACAGCACACATTACGGCTCACTGATTAGTTGCTAGAGGTTACAGCACATGATTTCTTCTTGTTGATTGGCTGCTAGAGATTACTATGGATATGACCTCAGGGGGGCAAGATATGCATATCAATGCCGCCAGCCACCGCTATTTACATATGAATGCCACCAATATTTACATATGAACACAGGGTCTGCAGGTGAGTCATCTGTACACAACAAAAGGGCAGAGCTGGGCAGCATTAGTAGCAGCACTTCACACTGAGCTATTGGGACACAGCACGGGACTAAAACCTCAAGGGATGAGTGAATTTAAACCAGGATAGTAGGTAAGTATGCTGCTGCACACAGAAGATTTTTACCATCATGTATAGAATGCATGAAGGTAAGAAAAACCTGAAGCCTTTACAACCACTTTAAGAGCCAACGCATATGAGGGGTCACAAGATCATGAGTATTTACAGCGTAAAACTGTTAACACTGGAAAAACTACAGACTATTTTGAATATTCAATATACATCTGAAAACAGATTTAGTTTCCTAAAGAATGTCCTTTGAGTCCATTTAAGCTTTTTAAATCTGTAAGCAATGATGAAAGGGAACTGTCTTTTTATGTGTCTAAAAAACAAGTAAAGCACTTTCAACTTTTAACCTTTGGCTTGGTGCTCCTGTTGTACTCTCATGCTTTAAGTTGTTTCATTGGTACCCATTGCAGGAAATTTTTGCTTTATGTGAGCGGCCAAACTGGATCCAGTGAGCTCACTGAGTTGGTGCCTGTTCTTCACTCCTAACAAAAAAGTAATTTAAGTCCCAGCATCACCTGGGTGTTTTTTCCATAAACGTAAAGTTTACAGATATTTTATAAATTTGTATATAAAATTTGTAAGATGATACAATAATTAATATGTATGTGGCAATTAAACAATGTAGTGTTTAAAAAGTCTTAAAGTGAGTGTAAAGCCAATACATTTGTTACCTTAATGCATATCCTGCATTAAGGTAAACATGTCCCAGCCATTGTATTGCCCCCTCATCTTTCTAAATACTTTTCAGAGTCCTATTTCGATCCAGTGTTGTGCTCATCTGCAGCAGCAAAATCCTCTCTCTACTGGCTGGAGAGAGCACAATAACCTGGCAATCAGGAAGTGCAGAGACATGGCTTAAATCAGGAAGTTCATGGGAGTAGCAAAGAGATCAGGGATGAAGACAAACAAGGTTGAAGACAGGACCATTTAAGGAACTGTCCAGCTAACTGTCCAGCTAACTGTCCAGCATTACAGGTAGCCCAGCAAGAAGAGACATTGCCTGACACAGCAGAGATTATGGGTTCAAATCCAGACCCTGAAACCCTGATTCAAATTGCAGACTTGAACTGTCATTTTTTCAGGCTCAGACAACTGCATTCTGAAGGCTACAGTAGGAGAGTCACTTATTCCTTTATCCACCTAATAATAGTGAGTGTTGGGTATACACGCAAACAAGGTGTTTCCTTGTCATGCCAGCCCACCACAGTTAGTATGAAGATACTGTCACAGATTTCCATGGACCTTTTGTGTTGCCAGGGGTAACAGTTAACCAAAGGCAGAAAAGATGCTAGAACTTCAGATCCTCAGTCCTCTGATAGGTGGTCAGAGCAAGCAACAGGCGTTACCAGAGTCAGAAGACTGATGGCCAGGTCAAGCACAGACAGTTTTTATGTTCCAGACATGTAAACAGAACAATGACAGACAACAGCAGAGGTAATCTTTTATGTGGTTTTATGAATCCTCGTGTACTAAATAATAATCAAAATCTTTTAGCAGTAAGAACGAAAAAAAGAAAAGAACATATTTGCAAAGTGCAATTATTCATCACTCTGGAATCTATTCAGAGAGACATCTATAAACTTAAAGTGGCTGTAAACCGCTGAAGAATAAAAAAAAAACCTGTAAGACAATGGTATAATGTGCTAGTATGCATCGCATACTAGCACATTATGAAATACTTACCTTGGAACTAAGCCCTTCCAGAAACACCCGCTTATGGCTGAGATGGCTGGTATCTTCCCCCAGTGTGAGTGGTCGGTGCCGCAATGACGTCATTTCCGGCACGGGCTCTGAAGGTCTGGCACTGAAAACCGGACTTTCAGAGTGCATGTGCCAATGATGTCACAGTATCTACAGGTAATTATAGGCTTACCTGTAGGTACAAGTGGTGTAACAGAGTTTACAACCACTTTAAGCCTAAAAAAATTGCTAATTCAGAAAGTATTGAATTGCACTATTATAAGCCTACAATTACATATATAATTAAATGTAATTGTAAAAATATATTTGTAATTGACATCCAAACATTGTAATACGTAAAATTGCTTTTTTGTATGGAAATTTTTTAACTCGGAAAAAATACTATATACGAAAACATTATCCAAAATGGAATGCACCACATTAACCCTTTAACATTTTTGCACAAAAAGGGCAGCTTTAAATGAATTTTGTTTAATTAAAGATACTGTCAGAAACCATGAATAAGACTGAGACAGAAGTACAGTTAAATCACACTTGTTTAATAATAATAAAAAATGGTAAACAGAGTAAACAAAGTCAAAACATAACCAGAGTTCAGGAACAGGATAGTCAGACAAGCCAAAATGTTAGGGAGCCAGAGAACAGCATAGTAGAACAGCAAGCAGGATCTGGAACCAGAAGGAATGTCAGCCAAGCAAGTCTTTAACAGGAACACAGGAGGGATCATCTGGACTGGATGGCTTAAGTAGGCAGGACTGACAAGCAGGATCATCAACAGGTGAGTCACTATGGAGAGATAGGAGCTGGCAATTAGCCAACAGCTGAGCGGCTAGCTCAGAGAAGGGAGGGTTGGGCCCAGCCCTGACAGATACTTAGAAATAAATACAAAAAAGCTTAACTTGTCATAGAACATCATACACTCATGAACAGATTATGGACTTATTTCTTGGTAATGTAAGGACATAGAACACAGGGAGGTACAAACAATTATCTGCAGCCAAATGGATTCTTGGAAAACAAGAACTGATTAAAGGGACATCTGGAGTATGGGCACATACAGCAACTCCACATACAAGCATTACACATATGCTGCGCTATGGATCTTGACATTATTCCACATAAACAACTTACAGTTAATATAACCAACATTATGTTTTTTTCATTGATGATAACATTTATGAGAACTACTATCACATTACACCAGGTTTGATTTCTATTCCCGAGAGAACGATGACTGGAGCTGTTTAGTGTTTAGTTTAGCAGTGTTCTTCCTATACTTTTCTTTTACTGTATGGGATGAAAGAGTAGACAGTAGTTATATTATTTGAATATTTGAAGAAGAATTTGTAGGATCATGGTATATAGTATCCAAGAGGACTATGTCCCAGCTGAGAACAGTGAGAAGTAAACTGGAATAGTTCCAAATGAAAATGAATTAATGTCTAACTCGATCTTTACATCTTTAATTTAAGCTCCATCTTGCAGCGTATTCTCAGAGGAATGAGCTTGTGCGTTTTAATTGGAAAAATAGTCTGAATTCCCATTTGCTCTCCAAAAAGGTCTTCACTGAAGCTAGCAGGCAAGTTGAAAATGCCCTGTAAAGACTTATCTAAAATAGGAATCAGTAGCCTTGTCTGCCCTAGTCTGAATTCTACACACTAAATAAGGTGAATGAATAGAGGAAAGCATTGAAAGTGACACACATAAGAGTTCAAAATACTGAAGCTGAAAGGCTTTCAGGATTTTCACATTCCCTTCAAATAGCAAAAATAAATTAGCCGATCAGAAGTAAATATATTGCACTAATAACTAAACTAATGTAAGATGAGAACTTTTTTAGTTTTCTGCATATATCATCCTGCTTTACTTCTAAGCCACATGTGACGGGAGGGCCCGTGGAACTCAGAATCCCTTGGAAAGTAGGGGATGCCCTTGTTTCAGCTCCCCATACACCTCTTATGTGTAAGTCACCCCGTGCTATCCTGGCACAGGGTGAGTGAGAAAATATATCTTGGACTACTTAAAATGGGACAGTAATATTTGTCCACAATATCTCCCAGGATGTATGTAGAGACTATTCTTGGTTTGATTCTGAACTCAACATGTTAATTGAATGAGCTGATCACATTGTCCTCTATACAAGGTAGGAGACGGGCCAACTCCTATTGGAGCTCCTGCTATTGTGAGAAAATGTCCAATGGTTGTACTTATGATAATTAACTCTGTTACTGTGTGAAGCTCTGTGATCACAAGTCTGAGCAAAGGCCATGTCTCAGTCACCTAGGCTGTATAAAGGATTAGTTAACTAGCTCATGTTAATTAGGTTACAGTTGTATTGTTAGAGGAGATTCCAACAGCATATAAAGTCTTGTAATTTTGATTCTTAATAAATATAGTCCATGTCAGCAGTGAAACAAGTGTCGCCTTGTTTTATGCTTGGGAGCGGTTGGAATATCTGATATCTGTATGCAGACTACAAGGAAGTGGTATACTGACGGAAACACTCAAGAGGAGTGTGGGATGTTCCGTGACATTGGTGGCAAGCAGCGGGAAGCTTCCTGCAGTCTGGGAAATCTAAACCCCCAACTGGATCCAAGAT
This sequence comes from Aquarana catesbeiana, assembly GCF_042186555.1. NCBI lineage: Eukaryota > Metazoa > Chordata > Amphibia > Anura > Ranidae > Aquarana > Aquarana catesbeiana. Next base: position 370,055,949 of record NC_133325.1, read on the forward strand.
CAGGATAGCAGACTTCAGTCACCCCAGAGGAGATATGGACCTGGCATCAGAGTTCCCGGGGCTGCTGCGGATCATCCTTTCAACATACACCAGGACTGTGTCTGAGGAAGAATACCTGGAGCTCAGGCAGCAGATTTGGGTGGAGCTCTGGATTGGAGCCCTCCAGCTCACTGGTATAAAACAGGGCAAGTGCTTTCCAACCCAAGAGCAACGAGCCAGTGACCAACGGGCATTGCGGATGGTATTCCTGGGAGAGCGGCCCCAGGAGCAATGGGTGACTGAGTTGGACAGGCTGGTCCAACAGGAGATAGAGCTGGACAATCATTATCGGGCTCTGCAATGGCACGCAGAGCAGGGATATTTAGGGGAGACAACAGAATGCTCTCCGGAGGGATATGACTTTGGAGGCCCCGGATTGCTGTGGGAGAGCCTTACAGATCATTTTGTGTTTGGCGATGAAGGGGAACCTGACCTTGAGGACCTGCGAGAATATAGAGAGGCTATGCTCGGTCTTGCAGGGGTCTCAGAGCTCAAACCTAATCTGGACCATTTGCTAAGGAAGGAACAGCATCTGGAAAGGGCATACAGGAAACTGCTAGAACACATTCATCAGCATGCCAGAGAATCGGCAGTGGAAAATCTGAAGATTGCCGTCCCCAAACCTGAAGTGCTGACCACAGAGCAGAGCTCTGCTAACCTCTACCCAGCACTGATAACATCTTCTGGGTTCCATGGACAGGAGATGGTGAACCTCTATCCCCAGACACCAGTTATAGAGATAGGGGATTTAATAGACTTTTCTGCTGAGGAAGAACAATCTGATGAGCCTCCAGCAGAAGAGCTGGTATTAGGGCCAAACTTCACTGTGCTGTGCCCAGCACCAACAGCAGTATCTGTGGAGTTACAAGAAACTTCCCCAGTTGAAGCACTGGCAACCGGGCAGAGTGCTACCAACCTCTGCCTAGCACCGGCAACAACTACAGAGTTCCAGGGAGGAGGGGCAGTCGGCCTCCCTCCCCAACAGTTAGCCGGAGCAGATGGTGTGAGGTTTCCAGCAGAAGGGTTGGCAACAGGGCCGAGTACTGCTGGACTCTGCCCTCATCTAACAGAGGATGGATTTCCTGTGAAGGTGGATGGGGCTTCAGTCTCCACCTGTATACCCCAGGGATGCTGGGTAGTCGGCCCAGATCCCCAACAGCATGACAGAGTGAGCTCAGTCACCCTGTCTTCTCTCCAGCGGCAGAAAGGGCTCCAGGGAGAAGGGCCAGTCCAGGCCTCTCCCCAGCGGCAGATATGTTCTCTGAGAGAGGCAGAGGTTGGCTGGGTGAGTAATGCTTTGTTTGGAACAATTTGTTTGGGGTACTGTGTGGGTACAGGCATTAGAGGAATGGAACTACTGACTAACTTCGGAGTCAACCCGTCTGGGGTCTCCTCCTGTGTTAGTCTTCTGCCGAAAGGGGAGAGATGTGACAGGAGGGCCCGTGGAACTCAGAATCCCTTGGAAAGTAGGGAATGCCCTTGTTTCAGCTCCCCATACACTTCTTATGTCTAAGTCACCCTGTGCTATCCTGGCCCAGGGTGAGTGAGAAAATATATCTTGGACTACTTAAAATGGGACAGTAATATTTGTCCACAATATCTCCCAGGATATATGAAGAGACTATTCTTGGTTTGATTCTGAACTCAACATGTTAATTGAATGAGCTGATCACATTGTCCTCTATACAAGGTAGGAGACGGGCCGACTCCTATTGGAGCTCCTGCTATTGTAAGAAAATGTCCTGTGGTTGTACTTATGATAATTAACTCTGTTACTGTGTGAAGCTCGGTGAGCACAAGTCTGGGCAAAAGGTCATGTCTTAGTCACCTAGGCTGTATAAAGGATTAGTTAACTAGCTCATGTTAATTGGGTTACAGTTGTATTGTTAGAGGAGGTTCCAACGGCATATAAAGTCTTGTAATTTGGATTCTAAATAAATATAGTCCATGTAGCAGTGAAACAAGTGTCGCCTTGTTTTATGCTTGGGAGCGGTTGGAATATCTGATATCTGTATCCAGACTACAAGGAAGTGGTATACTGACGAAAACACTCAAGCTGAGTGTGGGACATTCCGTGACACCACACATCTACAGTATCTGTATATTTGTAATGTTGAATATCTAGGTGTCATGAATACTTTTGGCACTTTTGACTGAAGTCATAATGGCTTTAGAAAGGTAAAGCGTTTACCACAATTATATTTGATATATACAATATATATATTTCTATATAAATTCTTCTATCTATCTATCTATCTATCTATCTATCTATCTATCTATCTATCTATCTATCTATCTATCTATCTATCTATCTATCTATCTATCTATCTATCTATCTATCTCAGAGGTTAGTAAAACCTGGTTTAGAACCTGGAACCCAGAGACTTGGAAGAAATGAAGCTGATTATATGTCACCAGTAGGGATGAGCCGAACACCCCCGGTTCGGTTCGCATCAGAACATGAGAACAAACAAAAAATTTGTGCGAACATGCGAACACCATTAAAGTTTATGGGACACGAATGTGAAAAATCAAAAGTGTTCATTTTAAAGGCTTATATGCAAGTTATTGCCATAATAAGTGTATGGGGACCCGGGTACTGCCCCAGGGGATATGTATCAATGCAAAAAAGTTTTTAAAATGGCAGTTTTTTTCAGGAACAAAGATTTTAATAATGCTTAAAGTGAAAGAATAAAATGAAATATTCCTTTAAATATCGTGCCGGGGGGGGGGGGGGGGGGGCCTTAGTCTGCCTATAAAGTAGTGCATCTTTCATTTAAAATTGCTTGTGGCTGTAAGGTATTGTCAGATCCCGGCAATATACATAAAAATATTTTTAAAAAACTATGTGGGTTCCTTCAGGGCTGGTCCAGGGGCAAAAACTCTGCTGCCATGGGCCCCCTGCAAACATCTTTGTGGGATCACACAGAGTGGGGTTCTCCCACTTCCTGCTGTCATCCGATGTCCCGCCTCCTGCCCTCGCTCTTTTGATAGACTTCTCACTGGTCCAATGACGGGATGTGTGACGTCTAACAAAGAAGGCGGGACATCCAGTGACAGGGGTCGCCAGGTGTCACAGTGGGAGTTACCAGCTCTGTGTGATCTGGTGGCTCTCCTCTCTAACCCCCATGCACTGATCAGGCTGCATGGAGGGGCACTATGGTGAGGCTGCATGGAGGGGCACTGTGGTGAGACTGCATGGAGGGGCACTGTGGTGAGGCTGCATGGAGGAGCACTGTGGTAAAGCTGCATGGAGGGGCACTGTGGTGAGGCTGGATGGAGAGGCACTGTGGTGAGGCTGCATGGAGGAGCACTGTGGTGAGACTGCATGGAGTAGCACTGTGGTGAGGTTACATGGAGGATTACTGTGGTGAAGCTGCATGGAGGAGCACTCTGGTGAGGCTGCATGGAAGAGCACTGTAGTGAGGCTGCATGGAGGAGCACTCTGGTGAGGCTGCATGGAGGGGCACTGTGGTGAGGCTGCATGGAGGGGCACTGTGGTGAGCCTGCATTGAGGAGCACTGTGGTGAGGCTGCTTGGAGGAGCACTGTGGTAAAGCTGCATGGAGGGGCACTCTGGTGAGGCTGCATGTTGGGGCTCTCTGGTGAGACTGCATGTTGGGGTGCAAGGCTGCATTGAGGGGCACTCTGGTGAGGATGCATTGAGGTGCACTGGTGAGGCTGCATTGAGGGGCACTGGTGAGGCTGCATTGAGGGGCAATGGGGACCACAGAAGATGTGGGACCCAGCCACAGAGGATGCAAGAACCAGCTAGCCACAGAGGACGCGGGAACCAGCCACAGCTACAGTATCCATAGTTAAGGTAAGAGGAGCTCTACACCGTGCCAATTTTATTTCTACTTTGTGAGAGGTTGGGGCAGTCGTGACAGTCATGGAAGAAGGAGGGGGTCCTGTGAGGACCAGAGTGAATGAAGGTGTTCACTGTACACTCTGTTAGAAAGAGGCCTCCTTCCAGGTCCCATTATACTCCTTTGTAGTCTCTAATGGGTCCTGGAGAGGGGACCTCTCTCTCTAACAGAGATTCTCTAATAGACACTGTTAGAGAGAGACCCCCCTCTAGGTCCCATTAGACTCTGTTGTAGACTGAAATGGGGCCGGGAAGGGACACTTTATAACAGACTGTCTAATGGACACTGTTAGAGAGAGACCCCCTCTAGGTCCTAGGTCCCATTAAAAAAAAGGTAGAAGTTGTGCAAAATGTAGGGGCGGGGTAAGGGTTTGGCCATGGGTGGGGGTCAGGGGTGGGTCATGGGTGGGGCCTGCCTAGGGGCCATTGCTTTATTTGGTGCAGGGCCCTGAGTGTTGTCAGTCTGCCCCTGTGCACGACAAATAGTTGTCCTGTGGACAGATCCTCCCACCTGAGCTGTGGATCTCTGCAGCTCCTCCAGAGTTGCCATTGGGCTCTTGTCTGCTTCCCTGATTAATTCACTCCTTGCCCGTCCTGTCAGGTTAGGTGCACGGCCATGTCTTGGTAGGTTTGAAGTTGTGCCATACTCTTTCCATTTCCAGATGGTGGATTGAAAATTGCTCCGTGAGATAAACCTAACCCTGCTTTAAACTTTTTCACAACTTTATTCCTAACCTGTCTAGTGTGTTCCTTGGCCTTCATGATGCTGTTTGTTCACTAAGGTTCTCTAACAAACCTCTGAGTGCTTCACAGTTCAACAGCTGTATTTATACTGAGATTAAATTACTAATAAGGTGACTTCTAAAGGCAATTGGTTCCACTAGATCTTAGTTAGGGGTATCAGAGTAAAGGGGGCTGAATACAAGTGCACGCCACATTTTTCAGATATTTATTTGTGAAAAATGTTGAAAGTCATTTATCATTTTCCTTCCACTACACAATTATGTGCCACTTTGTGTTGGTCTATCACATACTATTTTAATAAAATACATTTACGTTTTTGGTTGTAACATGACAAAATGGGGAAAATGTCAAGGGGTAGGAATACTTTTTCAAGGCACTGTATGTACATTGCAAGGATTTTACCAAACTTTGTTGCAGATTCCTACCTTTTGTTATTCTGAAGAAATCCATGTATGTTTGTCTGTGTCCATCTGGTAAGTGAATCTAATGGGAGTGGTTTCTTAATTATCAACCAGCTGCTGCACCTGCGGGGCTCTAATGAGGAAAAGTGCAGGGTCTGCATCCCTTTAGACATGATTTCCCATTGGGAGTATCTCCCCAAAAATGAAATTTTTGTTGCAGGGTATGTCTGATTTCCAACTTGTAGCTTAGTGCAAACTTCTGGGAAAATCAGTGAGCCAATCATACAAACAGAAAATTATGTTTCTGGAGGAGGTTATTCTGTACACATTCTGTGTACAGAACACCTCCAGGTAGCCATATTGCATAGCATTTTACAGAATATTACAGGTTTAAGGGACTTTAAATGAGGCCAATTACAGAGTTGCAGATTGAAAAGCAAAGGTGATTTTTAATAACATTCAATTACAATATGACCCAAGTCACAATTGCAAATGTTATATTATTTTTTTTTTATTTGCTATTTTTTTCTTCCCATGAAAGTGGAATTATTCTTTGAGCCCGGGTTCACACTTATGCGAATTAGATGTGCGTTTCCCCGCATCTAATTCGCATAGCAGGAGAATGTGACTGGCTCCCTACGGAGCCGGTTCACATATCTCCGGGGCGGCTGCAGAGCGCACTGCACAAAAACGATGTGCGTCTTTGGCTCCATTTCAGGGCCAAATTCAGGCATATAATCAGCCCTGATTCATCCCTGAAACAAGGAACATGGACGCACAGCGCCCCTGTGCGATCCACAGCCCGTTATAGTGTGAACCCGGGCTAAGGCTACCTTGCCCCCAACTTGAATATTCTCAGTTCAGTCAATGGCCCTGGTCTTCCACTTCCTTTTCATCTATTGTGCTGAGAATACAAACAGAAGCACAGAAGAGTCTCACTGGACATGTTAAGAAACTGAGATTTAGGAAATGAGTAGTCAGGGAGGTGAAAAAGCAATATTTATGGAGTTGTGTATGTATAAATTAGATTAGGACTATGTTGGTCGTTTTAGCTGCATGCCTACTTAACCTACTTAACCCTTTCCTTTTTTTGTTTTTTTTGGCATTGTTATCTCACTGAAGCAATCTTTATTCTGCAGTACCCATTCCGGTGTATTATCTACTAATCAAATAACACAGACTATTTCTATAGTAAAATGCTGCCATTTTTGTAAGAAATTTACCACAGTATTTGATAAGCTTGACATAGATTGAGTAACTTGAGATATCTATCCATTTTAAAATTAAGTTACTCTAAGTCGCCTGCATTATGCATTTTCTTTTTCTATAAATTACATTTAATTTTAAAAAGAAAGTCATCATTTATTTTGAAGACAATTGACATGTGAATTAAATTAGCAACCACATTTGAAATCAGAAAGTTCAGAAGGGAATTGAAAGATGAGTTTAAAATTTAGTTTGGCCATGGCGTCTTTCTTCCATGGACTAATATTTCAGATTATTGTATTTCAGAGAATACTAAGCCATCTCAAATTTTTACAATAGGTCATTCACATTGTCATTTTACTTCAGTCTAAGATAACCAACAAACACTCACATAGATACTGAAACAGAAATTGCAGAACTTATTTAAAAATGAATTTAGAGGTGATCATAGAGGGGAAGTTTAATGTCACCAATGAAAATACAAAGTTGTTGAAATACAAAGCTTGTACTAGTGCCAGCTAACTTATGTTTAAGGTCTGATAGGATTCATATAGCTGGCATCATTACTAATGTCACCGCATCTCGATTCCTAATCATATTGAGGTATAATAGAGATGCTTCCACTGATTGCTAAATATTTGGAAATATTGTGTTATAAGGCCTAATACACACTGGGCATTTAACCACTTCAATACCAGGCACTTACACCCCCTTCCTGCCCAGACCGATTTTCAGCTTTCAGCGCTGTCGTAATTTGAATGACAATTACTCAGTCATACTACACTGTACCCAAACAAATTATTAATTATTTTGTTCCTATAAATAGAGCTTTCTTTTGGTGGTATTTGATCATTGCTGGGGTTTTTAGTTTTTGCACAACAAATAAAAATTTTGAAAAAAAAAAGTTTTTCTTTGTGTTATAAAATTTTATAAATAAGTTTCCTCCTTCACTGATGGGCACTGATGAGGCTGCACTGACGGGCACTGATAAGGCAGCACTAATGAGGTGGCACTGATGATGTGGCACTGATGAGCACTGATGATGGGCACTGGTAGGCTGCACTGATGGGCACTGAAAGGCGGCCCTGATGGGCACTGATAGGTGGCACTGGTATGCAGCACTGATGGGCATTGATAGGCGGCACTGATGGGCACTCATAGGCGGCACTGATGAGCACTGATAGGTGGCACTGATGGGTACTTTTGGGTGGCACTGATAGGTGGCACGGATGGGCACTGATGGACACTGATAGGTGGGCATGGATGGGCACTGATGGACACTGATGGGCACTGATAGATTACACTGCTCGGCATCACTGATGAGATGAAACATCTGGCAGGCATTAGTAGTGGGCACTGACTTGTACCATTTGTGGGCACTGACTGGCATATTTTGGGCACTGTGCAATATCCCTGGTGGCCATGGGGGGTATACCTGGTCATTCATGTGTGGTGGGCATTCCTGGTGGTCCTGGTGGCATCCCTGGTAGTCCAGTGTGGGCATCCGAGGGGGGCTGCTCTGATAAACAATCAGCGCAGACCCCCCCTGTCAGGAGAACTGCTGATCGACTCTCCTCTACTTGTGTCTGTCAGAAGCAAGTGAGGAAAAATAAATAATAATAATAATAAAAAACGGCTCTTCCTGTTTACACTGTGATCAGCCGTGATTGGACATGGCTGATCAAGTGATAAAGAGCCTCCATTAGAGGCTCTTTACCGAGATCGGTGTGACTGACACACCACCGATCGCCGTGATGCGCACCCCCACGGGGGTGATGCCCAGTCAGGATAACTGAACCACTGCCCGGCTGTCATTTTGCTATAGGCCAGGCAGGAAGTGGTTAGTGGTTGCAAACCCACAGAAAAAAAACAAACTGCAAGACAAAGGCATAATGAGTTAGTATGCATAGCATACTAACTCATTATGAAATACTTACCTTAGATGATAGCCCCTGCAGTGGTCCCGGCACACCGCTGTGGCCGGTGACATGTCTCCTGGAGTTATTTCCTGGTATCACGGGCTCTGGGGCTGTGACTGGCCAGAGCTGCGATGATAATTGGTAACGGCACAGCAGCTAAAAAAAAAAACGGCACAAGTGACCCGTTTCTTCAGTACGCATGTGCCAATGATGTCGGCACATGTTGATCCAGTGAATATCCAGTGAATATCTCCTAAACTGTGCAAGTTTAGGAGATTTTCACGGTACCTAGAAGTAAGCCTTATTATAGGCTTACCTGTAGGTAAAAGTGGTGTGTGAGGGTCTACAACCACTTTAACAAGAAGTCTGCATTCCAGGCAACTGTCCCTGAGCACATACAGTATTTCCACTTGGTACAGCATCCAGCTCCGTTCCAGCAACCACATTTTTCAAGACTTTTACAGACTGCTGGCAGTACAGCTGGATGGTGCACCTGTGCCTCCCGCCAAGATGAAACCGCCAGACTCTGATGCACAATGTGCATGAACTTAAGAATGGCATCACTATAAGTCTCCCCATGTGTAGTATCATTACCTGATGCTCCCAAATTATGTATACATTATGATCACCTGGGATGAACAGCACTTTGCCTAACTTTATTTCAAAGTAAAAATCCTGGTTTCATAGTCACCAAAATCTAATCGAATTTAGATTCTGGCACTAGCACTGGCAAGGCTTTGTTTATCAATAACATCATGTGATTGCTATGTCAGCACTGCCAACAAAACCATGCATCATTAGAGCTGAGCATCCTTCTGTAAATCCTCCTGATAGAATAGGCAAAACTCCTATTGCATCCTGGTCTCGTTTCTTCAATTCTAGTGTGCCTAAAATTAAAAAAAGAAGTTTTAATGTCTTGACTAGGGATGAATGAACCGATCAAGGTTTGATTCACTGGACAAACATTGAACCCTTGAACCTAGGGCCCAAACCCCACTGAAGTCTAAAGGAGCTATATCTTGTAATTTCTTTTTTAAAGGCCAATTAACAACTTTTATTAACCACCTACCGACCACCCCATAGAAGATTTACTGCTACTGGGTGGCCACGCTATGCAGAATCACGGATATACGTGTTTCTGCACCGGGATTTGGGCGTGAGTGCACGCTGCCGACGGCTCCCTCCCACTGTGATTTTACACAGCAGCCGGCATCCACTAATCATTCCGTACACCAACAGAATGCCAGCATGCTTATGTATACAAGGCAGATTGTCATACTGTCAGTACAGAAGACATGGATCCTGTGTTTTTGTAAAGCAGAAACACTGATCCATGCCTTTCATTAGTAAAAGCACCTCCCCCACTGAAACATTAGATAGGCACACAGTTAACATTTTGATCGCCTATGATTTTAATTTTCTGCCATTGTCATTAGTACAGTGGCAGTGCATATTTTTAGCACTGATCACTGCAATAATGTCACTGAGCCCCAAAAAAGTGTTAAAAGTGTCAGTTAGGTGTCTGATTTGTCTGCTGCAATATTGCAGTCTTGCTATAAGTTGCCAATCGCCGCCATTACTAGTAAAAAAATTAATAAATAAAAATATCCCATAGTTTGTAGATGCTATAACTTTTGCGCAAACCAATCAATATACGCTTATTGGGATTATTTTTTTATCAAAAATATGTAGCAGAATACATACTGGCCTAAATTATTGAAGAAATGTAATTGTTTACATTTTTTTATTGGATGTGTTTCAGAGCAGAAAGTATAAAATATTGTTTTTTTTTTTTAAATTGTCAGTCGTTCTTTGTTTCTAATGCAAAAAATAATAAACGTAGAGGTGATCAAATACCACCAAAAGAAAGCTCTAAATTTTATTTGGGTACAGTGTCGCACTACCTTGCAATTGTCAGTTAAAGTAACACAGTGCTGCATTGCAAAAAATGGCCTGGTCAGGAAGGGGGATAATACTTCCAGAGGTGAAGTGGTTAAACAAAGAACATAGTGGTTAAACAAGACCACATACTGGGCACTGTTATGATGGGCAAGTACTAATACAAAGAAAAATGTTAAAATGCTATTTAGTGGACAGCAGGTGTTTGAATGCAGCTTAACCATTACAACACTAGAGCAATTTTTTAAGTGCTAGTGATACCACCACTAAGTGAATGACTTATGTCATGTCACCTTGAGGTTCAGGCAGGTAACTGGTCAGAACTGGTCAAATCTGGCAATTTAGTTACCCACTCAACTGAGAACAGGCTGGATTCCTGTCAGAAAGCATGAACCAGACCGAGACAGAAGTACAGTAAAATCACACTTGTTTATTAATAAAAATAAAAAGGTAAATAGAGTAAGTGTAGTCAAAGCATAGCCAGAGCCCAGTAACCGTATCGGGTAATCAGCCAAGCCAGAAGTCAGTAATCCAAGTAGAGGAACAGCAAGCAGGATAAGGAGCCAGAAGGGATGTCAGCCAAGCCAGTCTTTAAACAAGAATGCAGGAGAAGGTTTCTTGTGATGTGACCAAGGCGAAGGCAGGAATGAAGTGAGCTGGAGATCTTTAAGTAGGTGGGACTGACGAGCAGATCCACAATAGCTGGTTAACTGTGGAGAGAGATGAGAGCTGGCAAGTAGCCGACAGCTGAGCGGCCAGCTCAGAGAAGGAAGGGCTGAGCCAGCCCTGACAATTCCACAACTCATCCCTAGTTTCCACAAGGACATTAGAGTCATGGAGACTTGTAAAAATTGTTTTGTTCACAGAAATTTAAGACATTCTGAACCTTTAAAGTCTAATTCCAGGAAGCTAAAACAAATACCCTTTGCAGTGGGGCTGTGCCCACACACTGCAAAGATTAATTGTTCATTTAGGTATAGGGGAACAATAAAAGAAGATTAACTACAAAATGTGGGACCCTTGAATCAAATACCTTTCAGATGCCTTATGAGATGTACATACATACAAACATACATATAGTATGTCTCGCCTGGACAGGGTGCACTTCTTTCTTCATTATCTTTTCCCCTTTCTAGCATTTCTTTTCTTTCTCCTTTTGTACGTTTTTATTTTTTTGGCCCTCTGACCATTTGTTGTGATGTAATGTAAAACATGAGCCAAATTTAGACCTGCACTTGAGGGGTGCAGTGCTGGCTGGAGGTAGCCAGGGACACAGTTTGTTATAACTAGCCCTTCACTTATTGCTTTCATGTGGATGGGTTGACTAACCCTAACAACTTAGCAGTATCACCACAATGTCCTCTCCCATCTCATAAACATTACTGGCAGGGTGGGGCATGATTGGGCTTGAGTACGTATCTTTTCATTGTTTTACATTTTGGCTTCTCACAACCTGAGTGAGGAAAATTGTGTTTCATGAAAAAATTGTTATTTCACTTTGTTGCAAAGATAGGTACCCTGGTATGCCATTAATAGGCACAGATTGTTGTTTGTGTACCTGATGCACTTCTGTACCTTTGTTGAAAATGTAAATAAAAATAATTGGAAACCAAAAAGATTTATTTACCTAGTATTCCTCTCTTCAGAGCTGCTAGACAGGTCCCTGCAGGGTCTTCTCCCCTGTGCTAGGGGTCTGATATCATCAAGACCAAAGCAGGGTCCATAACCCTGCATTGGACATGTTGACACAGAGGGACCAACCACTGCCAGAGTGTAAAGGAGTGTCATCTGCCAGGGGAGCAGAGGATCAGGTTATTAAAAATGTTTCTCCTCTCTCCTAGACAAAATGAGCAATTATTATAATAAAAAATAATACAAATTAAAAATAATAATATTTTAAAATGTTTCCCAGAGTTGGGCTTTAAGGAATGATAACCATGTTATAACAAAAGATTCCAGGTATTAATAGTACCTAATGAAATTCTTCCCCCTTTCTGTGCTATCATATAATGTATTTTACACATACACTTTATGGTTTACAAATAAAGTGGTGAAAATGACCTCAGACCCACTTATAATTTTCAAGCAGAATTGCTCTTCTGTGCTATTGATAAGTTCTGTCTGTCCACAGTAATGGAATGTCTAAAATGCATCCAGGAAGCAAGCCAATAAGGCAATTAAGATCTCACTGCCTTTATGGATCATAGGCGAACTCCAATTCACAGCTGGCTTTTCATTATTGCACAATCCTGCCAGCAGATGCTACTCATTATTAGACTGTCTATATAAATAATAATTACAATTTTTTACATAAAAATACCACTAATTATTAGCCAGCAAACTATTCCTTGTGATAGCTTTGTGGTTATTATATTATCAATCATTTCAAATATTTGATTAAAAAACTGATTACAAAATACATAATATTTACTGAAACATTATTTCATATGAGACACATCTAGATTGTGTCTGTATTAGTGGCATTATAATTGACTAGTGGAAGGTCATGGTTTATTGAGGCTTCATTTATTTTAATAAATAACAGCTTCTTGATGCTCATGGGCAACAGGTTGTTGAAATTTTACCAGCCACTTTAAATACACTCTCAAAAAGACTCTGGAGGATAGACAAAGGATTCGTTTGGCAAACTGAAGACCCAAGAATATATAAAGACAGTGGAACAGTTATAAACATCTTGTCCAGTTAAAGTAACATTAAAGCTTCTTTTTTTTTTAATTAAAATAATAAACGTGTTACACTTACCTGCTTTTTGCAAAACCATTGCATAAAGTAGGTAAGTATATCACATTTATTATTTTATTAAATAAAGTAAAAGTTCAATAAACACCTTTGCACACTTGGATTCTGGGATTCTGTAGAAATTTTGATAAACTAGGTGTATTCAACAGGGAAGTATGTGATTATTTGTATGTATCTGAGAGTTAATGATGGAGAAAGATTGTTCCAACACTCTAATTATAGTAATAGTATGTGTAAGATAATGTGGAGATTTAATTATGAGCTGGCCAGCTAGAAATTAGTGATAAAAGTTTGGGAGTGCCAAACCCCTGTTGAGCCATTGAGAACTGAATTGTCCCAGAAGCTAGAAAGTGATTATTGTTAAAATACTGTAACTTTGTCAAATCCACACAGGGGCATTCTGGAGAAAATAAAACAATAGTGGTAAAACTTTTTTAACCAAATCCCCCCTACTTACATGTGATGGGGTAAATTTCTTCATGTATCTAACCTAGCTTTAGTTTGTGGCCAAAGAGGAGTAAGGTTCAAGGCCATGTCATCCTATATGTCATGAGTAAATTGTACCCCCTTGTTCAAAGTAGACGTTCACTATTGTAATGCCAATGTTTGAGTAGTGGTAGGTTATGGGATTTTCAGTAATTAATTTAAAGACAATAATATTTAGAATAGGTCTCTAAATTATGCAGGGCCTTGCAGTCCCTTTAGAGAGCTTATCCTCAGCATAGGGATGTGAGGAGAAGTGTGCAGGACTGTTCCTATTGGCTCTGTCATTAGAGCCAAAAAGGGACAGAGGGCAGTCCTGTCTTGTCTACCTTTTAATAAGGAAAGGTTGAGAAAGCTGTCTTCCAATGTTTAAGCATGCCTAGGCTGAACTCTAAAGCAGAGAGACCCAATTCAAAAAACCCAAAATCCCATTTATAATAATACCTTTCTACTGTACCCCCAAACTATAGCTTTGCAATATCTAGCATGACTATGATTCTCGTCCCAAGGATATTATGTGGCGGTTTAAGATGAATTTATGGATATTAAAGGTCAAGTTCACTTTAAAAATAAATAAATAAAGGTAAAAAATTGCAAGTAAAAAAATGTGCATTTATCATTTTTTTCTTCAGAACAGTGTGCCCGCGATCAACAGATTGTGGGTGCAATGTGAGGCTTCTGCAGACACTCAGTACACCTGTTGACCTTTACCTCCTGTACGGGGCAGACAGTTACTGAATTGCGGGAAGAGTACTAATAAACTACTAAGGGCACTCATCAGCGCCCTCGCAGGTCATTAAGAGCTACAAGCTATCTGCCGCAATGGATGAGGTAGTGTAGTTCATTCATCCACAGAACTCTGTAAATTAATGACACAGTCCTGTGGGAGGAGCCCTGCACAGCGGCACTGTTTTCAAATGGTGACAGCAGGAGCAGGGAGAGGAACCCCCACCTGCTGTCATAGGGTGTTCTGAGAGTAAGGGGAGTGCTGCACAGTAACGTGTTCCATGTTACACCCTAACTATGGGTGTAACATGGAACAGGTTACTAAAAGTGAATTTATTCTTTAATGTCTTTTGCTTTATTAGGCAGAAACCTGTCTGGTCTGTATCTACTACAGAATCATGAACATTTGTTAGTCTGGAGGCCAGAACTTTTGAAGGTATCTTTAAATCCATATTCAAAACTGAAATAGACTTATATGAGGAAAATAACATGGGATCCTTACCTACCCTATGAATTAAAGTTGCATGGGCCCTAATACTTTGAAGTGGCCCCCGCTCTCAGCTATATAACAGCTGTCATCGAGAAGAAGCGTTACTTGGCGGGAGTCTCCCATGGAGGCAGAGCTGTTGAGACTTTTTTCTTCTTCTTTTTTCAGTCCGTCGGGTGGTGGGAGATGGATCTACATCGCGGGACATTTTTATCTATTTTTTAAGGACTTGTCCCAAAGTGTCTCCTGTCTTTTTTACTATTTTTGACACTATTTTTGTGAAATGGTAGGGGTACAATGTACCCGTTGCTAATTCACATGGGGGGAAGGCCGGGATCTGGGGATCCCCTTGTTTAAGGGGGCTTCCAGATTCCGATAAGCCCCTGCCTGCAGACCCCCACAACCACCGGCAAGGGTTGTGGGGATGAGGCCATTGTCCCCATGAACATGGGGACAAGGTGCCTTGGGGACCCCAAAGCATCCTCCTCATGTTGAGGGCATGCAGCCTGGTATGGTTCAGGGGGGCGCTCTCCCCCTTCTTTTTCTGTGGCCTGCCACGTTGCGTGCTTGGATAAGGGTCTGGTATGGATTTTGGGTGGGCCCCCTAAGCCATTTTTTCTTATTTGGCGCAGGGTTCCCCTTAATATCCATATCAGACCTGAAGGGCCTGGTATGGATTTTGGTGAGGCTCCCACGCAGTTTTTTTTTACATTTTTGGTTCAGGGGGGGCGCTCTCCCCCTTCTTTTCCTGTGGCCTGCCACGTTGCGTGCTTGGATAAGGGTCTGGTATGGATTTTGGGTGGGCCCCTTAAGCCATTTTTTCTTATTTGGCGCAGGCTTCCCCTTAAAAGGGCCTGGTAATGGACTGGGGAGGGAACCCATGCCATTTTTTTCAATTAGTTTTATCTATATTGCTGAGACCCGACAATTCATTGCAGCCGCGATCTGTTTTAAATTACTTTTTTTCCTTTAGAAATGTAATTTTGCTGCGGTACTGTTCTAAACACGGGAAACTGCATCACTTTATAGGCATACTACAGACACCCCCAGGCACAATATTCAAAGGAATATTTCATTTTTATTGTTTCACTTTAAGCATTATTAAAATCACTCCTCCCGAAAAAACGAACGTTTTTAAAACTTTTTTTTGCATTAATACATGTCCCCTGGGGCAGGACCCGGGACACAAATACTTTTTATGACAATAACTTGCATATAAGCCTTTAAAATTAGCCCTTTTGGTTTTTCGTGTTAGTGTTCCATAGACTTTAACGGGGTTCCGTGGCTTACAAATTTGCAGCGAACACCGCATAATGTTCGTTGTTCACCGAATGTCTGAACAACCAAAGTTCGGCCCGAACTTATGCTCGGGCTGAACTGTTCGCCCATCCCTAGGGTACAACCACCCTGCTCAATACACCTCTACTACGGAAAGTTAGGCCAATTCTGGATGTGATCTATACATGAAGGAGAAGCAGGAGTAAGTGTTAGTAGTGGGCTTTCTCCATACCTCCCAACATTTTGAGATGGGAACGAGGGACACCTACTAGCAAACGTTTGTTTGCATAGGACATGTCCCCTGCCATACCCCCTTAAAAGGAGAATTAACCAAAAACAAAATCTTAATTAAATCCACAAGGGCTTTTTTTTACCACTACTATTCCTTTATATTAGATTTTAAAATTTACAAATATAGCAATTTAGAATTTAGATGAAAGGTTTAGCACTGGGAAACACTTTTTGAAAGATAAAAAGTGCATTTTATATACAACTATATAGATCAGACCAAAATGAGGTACAAATGAGGAGAAATGAGGGACAGAGGGACATTGCTCCAAATCAGGGACAGTCCCTTGAAATCAGGGACAGTTGGGAGCTATGTTTCTCTAGAGCAGCCATATCTTCCTAGTTTCAAGAGTGGTAAATATGTATATAGAATTCCAAAGTTAAACAGAGGGTGTATACATACAATAATAAATATCCATACAATAATAAAGGTGCACAGAACTTTGCCGCCAGGCTCTTTGAGCAGTATTGTACTGTAATTAAATAGTAGGTTCCAAAGGTATATGATCAGACAATCCTCTAGGAAGATACTTGGCCCATGGCCAGGAAGTGAGAGGAAATCCCTGCAAATTAAGGGAATTCTTTGGGGACCCCTAGGTTGGCAGAACTCATGTCAACATGAGGGTGAATCTCCTTAACAGGAGCACATGCAACAATAAAGAACCTGAGAGGTGTTCTAATCCCTCTGCACTCTGTCCAAAATTAAAAAAAAAAAAAGTTTTGCCTTTAGTTCCGCCATAATGAATATCGCTGATAAAAATCGCTGATCACCGCCATTACTAGTAAAAAAGAAATAATAATAATAAAAATGCCATAAATCTTTCTCCTATTTTGTAGGCGCTATAACTTTTGCGGAAACCAATCAATATACATTTATTGGGATTTTTAGCACAAAAAATATGCAGAAGAATACATATCGGTCTAAACTGAGGAAAAAATTTGCTTTAAAAAAAAAAATTAGGGATATTTATTATAGCAAAAAGTACAAAATATTGAGTTTTTTTTTTTTAATTGTCGCTATTTTTTTGTTTATAGCGCAAAAAATAAAAACCGCAGACATGATCAAATACCACCAAAAGAAAGCTCTATTTGTGGGGAAAAAAGACGTCAATTTTGTTTGGGTACATTGTCGCACGACTGCGACAACTGTCAGTTAAAGCGATGCAGTGCTGTATGGCAAAAGCAGCCAAATCTTCCAGGGTTGAAGTTGTTAATAAAGGCATACAAAGATGCCCTGATGTCCTAATTTTGAGGTTTACAGCCATAAGCCTGCCCCCAGGGTCCAGTAACACATAAGATATGGTACAAATGAAAGATCTGTTAATTAAAATTGACACTCCTCTAGTATATCTATGGAGCATATACTGAGTACATAGAATGAATCACTCACTGGACCCAAGGTTTTTTCAGGACAGTACCTTATTACCTGTCTAGTATATTTCCTGTGGAAAAACTATAGTACCTGACCGCGAGATTGTGTTTCTCGGCGACAGGGTACTGTGCATGTCGCGCTGGCTCGCTCATCGGGAAAGGAAAACTTTTTTTTCCGTTCGCGATGAGCGACAGGCAGTGCTGACAGCTGTCTGGTATGAATCATGAGGGGAACCGCCGCGCCAAATTTTAAATAAAAAACCTGCGTGGGTTCCCCCCCAAGGGGCATACCAGGCCCTTAGGTCTTGTGTGGATTTTAAGGGGAACCCCCTACGCTGAAAAATTGGGGTCCCCCCAAAATCCATACCAGACCCTTATCCAAGCACACAGCCCGGCCGGTCAGGAAAGGGGGTGGGGATGAGCGAGCAGCCCCCCTCCTAAACCATACCAGGCCACATGCCGTCAACATGGGGGGGTGAATGCTTTGGGGGAGGGGGGGCACCGCCACCCCATAGCACCTTGTCCCCATGTTGATGAGGACAAGGGCCTCTGCCCGACAACCCTGGCTGTTGGTTGTCGGGGTCTGCGGGCGGAGGGCTTATCGGAATCCGGGATCCCCCTTTAATAAGGGGGCCCCCAGATCCCGGCCCCTCACCCTATGTGAATGAGTTCGGGGTACATGGTATCCCTACCCATTCACCTAGGGAAAAAGTGTCAATAAAAAAACACACTACATAGGTTTTAAAAGTAATTTATTAGGCAGCTCCGGGGGTGTTCTTCCGACTTCGGGGGTCTTCTTCCAACTTTGGGGAGAAGACGGTGAAGACCGGGCCACTGCTAACAAAAGAGCGGCAAAAGAGCAGAAGGTAGTGGAGGAGCCCAGCAGAAGATCCGGACACCGGGAGAAGAGGTTGGAGAAGAAGCAGACACCGGGAGAAGAAGCAGACACGGGGAGAAGAGGCCAGAGAGAGCGGAGAAGTCGGAAGACCCTGAAGTCGGAAGAAGATCCCCGGAGCTGCCTAATAAATTACTTTTAAAACCTGTGTAGTGTGTTTTTTTATTGACACTTTTTTCCCTAGGCGAATGGGTAGGAGTACCATGTACCCCATACTCATTCACATAGGGTGGGGGGCTGGGATCTGGGGGCCCCCCTTATAAAAGGGGGATCCCGGATTCCGATAAGCCTCCCACCCGCAGACCCCGACAACCAACATCCAGGGTTGTTGGGAAGAGGCCCTTGTTCTCATCAACATGGGGACAAGATGCTTTGAGGTGGGGGGGCCTGCAGGGCACCAAACCACTTCCCCAAAGCACTCACCCCCCCATGTTGAGGGCATGTTGATGGCCTGGTACGGTTCAGAAGGGGGCGCTCACTCGTCCCCACCCCCTTTCCTGACCGGCCGGGCTGTGTGCTCGAATAAGGGTCTGGTATGGATTTTGGGGGGACCCCATGCCAATTTTTTGGCGTAGGGGGGTTCCCCTTAAAATCCATACCAGACCTAAGGGCCTGGTATGCCCCTTGGGGGGGAACCCATGCCAGTTTTTTATTTAAAATTTGGCGCGGCGTTCCCCCCTCATGATTCATACCAGACAGCTGTCAGCACGGCCTGTCGATCATCGCAAAAGGAAAAAAGTTTTCCTTTCCCGATGAGCGAGTCAGCTCGGCACTGGCTCCCGCGACGGGGCTCGCAGGTGTCAAATCTCAACGATAACAGCGGTGAGATTGACACAATATCGCGGTCACCTACTGTATATGTGGTTGACCTGATCAAATCAAAAATATTAAAAAATAGTAGCCCATTGAAATGTGAAGTTCAGACCCTGAATATTCCATGAGGTAAGTTTTAAGGCTTCAGCCATTGTGGTGTATTCAGATTAATGGACCCAACTGTACTTATGATGAATCAGATTTACTCTGTAAGAGTACAGAACAGTCATTGAACATCAAGAACAAAGTGGTATAACATAAGCAACAACTAGACATGTGTGGTTCGTTTCGTTCCGATTTGAAATTCAGACGAATTTTTGTTTTTGGAAATTCAAATGTATCCGAATTTCAGAACTACAATAGTACCGAATTTAAACTAATCTGAAATAACGAAAACATTTATTCCAACAAAATTCAAATTCAAATAGTTTTTGAATACTTTTCGAGTTCGAATAGTTTTTGAATTTCCAAAGAGAATAAAATAGAATAGAAAATAAAGGGTTAGAATAGAAAAAAAATAAAATAGAATAGAAAAAATAGAATAGAAAAGAATATAACAGAAAATAAAATATTATAATATAGTAGAGTAAACCAGAACAAAATAGAATAGAAAATAAAAGAACAGAATAGACTAGAATATAATAGAAACAAATAAAATAGAATAGAATAACATAGAAAAAATATAAACATCTTCTGAAATTAGAATTTCAAATAGAATAATTTTGAATTTCAATACAAAAAAAAATAAGAATAGAATAGAAAAAAATAGAATAGAAAAGACTATAATAGAATAGAAAAGAAAAGGATTAAAATAAAACAATAGAATATAAAGAATATATCCATTTCCCAAAATTAAAATAGAATCAATTCGAATTTGAATCAAATAGAAGCAAATAGATTTGATAGAGTAGAAAATAACATAATAGTATAGAAAAAAACGCAGAATATAATAGAATAGAAAGAATATAACCATCTTCCGAAATTCAAATTTAGAATAGAATACATTTGAATAGAAAAGAAAATAATAGAATAGAAAAGAATAGAATAGAATAGAATAAACAAATAGAAAAATAATGCAATTAATTAAACAATAGGATAGGATGTAATAGAATAGATTATAACCATTTCCCAAAATTCAAATAGAATCAATTTAAATTTAAATAGAATAGAAAATAATAGATCAGAATAGGAAGATGGTTATATTCATTCTATTCTGTTGTTTTTTCTATACTATTGTGTTAATTGCTATTCTATTCTACTCTATTCTTTTCTATTCTATTCAAATTCTATTTGAATTTTGGAAAATGATTGAATTATTTCTCTTCTATTCTATTCTATTTTTTTAATTTTTATTTTTTTAATTCTATTCTTTTCTATGCTATTTGAATTTCAGAAGATTGTTATAATCTTTCTGTTTATTTATATTCTTTTTTTAATTCTATTCTATTCTTTTCTATTCTATTATATTCTGTTCTTTTATTTCCTATCCTATTTTGTTCTGTTTTACTCTGTTATATTCTATTCTTTTATTTTCTGTTATATTCTTTTCTATTCATTTTTTTTTCTATTCTATTCCTTTATTTTCTATTCAATTTCATTCTTTTTTGGAAATTGGAAAACTATTCGAAAACTTTCCGAATTCAAAAACTATTTGAATTAGAAAACGATTCAAATTTGAAAACTTTTCAAATTCAAAAACTTTTCAAATTCGAAAACTATTCGAAATTGATTCGAAAACTTTTCAAAACGATCCAAATTTTAATTTAAAAATTCTAATCGATTTGAATAGGAATAAATAAAACAAGTTCCGACAACAAATTAAACAGATTAAACCGAAGATGTGCGCTAACTGGAGAACACACTTCTGGTTAAATCAGATGGGACATATAGTCCGAGTGTTGAAAGTTTTAAGTTGTAAACTATAACACTTGATTGATGGCTATTTTAATACTTGAGGAAAAAATTGTCGATTATGGTTCATGTATAAATGTACTGTTTGTTTTTTATGAGCAATAAAACTCTTTTTGATTTAAAAAAAAAAAAAAAAACAGATTAAACCAATTTATGAAAATAACGAATCAAAATTCTTTCTTTCAAAATTCTTTCTTTCTTTTCTTTCTGCACATATCTAGCAACAACACGTAAAACTAAGTCTAGCCAAGTCTGACCACAATTGAAAAAAAAACACAAATCAACATTATAAACATAATCCTTCTGCTTCAAAAACTTACTAACAACTAACTAACTAACAATGTAATAAAGCTGCATGGACCCAAAGTTTAGGAAAAGTGCAAACATTGTGGTACCATAACACTTGTACACAGGAAGAGCGTGACAATAAAATTGTGGTAAAGCTCAAGTAAACTTGGATGCTCCTGCTGCAAACCCCTACAGGGTGTCTGGAAGAATATCATCCAAGAAGACTAGTCAATTAACCCTGTATTTATAGGATAAAAGTCCAGTGATGAACACAGACCTTTAAGGTTTGAGTCTTCATAGAAACAATAGTGAAGAGTTCCCAGTCTATTTGAGACAATAAATAGGGACCTTCGGAGTGAAAATGGCATCTCAGCTATGTAAGTGAAAAGCATAATAACTTAACAAAGGCTGTCAAGCTGGTCGTTCATCACTGTAGTGGAAATAAATAATTTTATGGCATTGTCATGTACAGCCCTGTGCTTTCTAGTATAAAGTATACTGAATTTTAGGCCCTTGACCTGCAATCACTTACAAACCCCTATAATGATCTGTGAGATCACTGTATGTACCGTGTTAAATCAGGGAAAGCATAATAGTGGCATTGCATTTTCGTATTTCAGTTGTGGTGTTTTCCTAGCATTCTTGGATGAGATCTCAAGCCCTATAATTCAAGAAAGGTCACTGTGATGATACAGGGATTTATCTTCCAGTAGGTACACTGTATGCTCTCTCAACCACATATGTGGAAGGTAGCAGATCCAGGGACAGCAAAGCTTTGCAGAAGTTTTTTGTGAAAATTGCTTGTTTATGCTCCTCGGAGCCCTCTGGGAGGCTATGATGTGGATATTGTTACAGGGGGCAAGTTTTCTGCATCTTTGTCACTTCCCTGCACACTGAAGTTCTGCAATGGCAAAGTCATGAGTGGGAGTGGTGTTCTCCAATATGAAGATCCTGCTCTGTGTCAGTCTTCCTAAGCCCTTGTTAAAATTCTGGCATATAAGGGTACACTTGAGCTCCAAGGAGTCTATTTTCATCCTTGGGATAGACATAAGGGTTACAGTAGCCTCAAGGATAAGCTTTATGTTCTGGGTGTCATCTGAAATATCCACAGACAGTGGTTCAACCAGTCTCGAACCCCAAGAGGAGTCCACCATAGCGTGGTCAGTCAGTGTTGCATTGAGGCCTGTGTGGAGGTCTGTAGATAAGGTACTCCGGAGAATGTGAACAGGTTACAGCCTGCTTCTTTCTGAGTGGCATATTTTACAAAATAGCAGACCTTCTGTATAAAGTCAAAAATAACACAGATAAGTAGAGTACAAGTATAGATGGATTAATATTTTTCAGGATAAGAGCACCAGAGCTTCTGCATAATGCAACTGGAAGGGATCACATCCTAGCTATTCTTTCCTCAATGCTCCCTTATTATTATTATTTTTTTTTATTATTATCTGCATTTTATCACAACTAATAAGTCTCAAAAGTACCCTTTATACACAGACATACCCTCTTTCCCTCCTCCCCCCACCTCTCCATTCCCCCAGCCACCCCTCAGTTATTTCACCCCCTTCTCTCACACCTATTCCTCTTATCTTCCCCAGTTTCCACTCGTCACCCCCAAACCCATTATTCACTAACTGGTGAAGTCCTCCTCCCTACGCTAGGTACCCCAAACCTCGGCCGCTTTTAGTGAGTCTTTAAATTCCACCCATTCCCTCCACTTCTTCTCAAAGACCTCCATTTTCGTCCCTTCACTAAACCTGAGATATTCTAGGCAGTAGATATCATTAATTTTATTAAACCATTCTCTCATAGTGGGTCTATCTTTCTTTTGCCAATACTTGGGTATGAGGCTTTTAGCCACGTCGATGAGCTGTGGTACTAGCGTTTTCAGGTAAGTTTTTGTAGGCAATTCGTTCTTGTGGAATAAACATACCCAAGGATCTTCTGGAATGACAATATTAATAATCTCTTTAATAATTTCCCTTACCTCCCCCCAGAATTTTCTAATTTCCGGGCATTGCCACCAAATATGCGCCATTGACCCTATGTCTTTGCAGCCTCTCCAACACAATTGCGAAGTTTCCTTCTGACATTTATGTACTCGATCTGGGGTCATGTACATTCTTGACATACATTTGTAATTCAACTCCAGTATTTTGCAGTTAACCGAGGTGGCATTCACTCTCCTCAGAATCAGCTGTACTTCGGGATCTGTAAGCTTACTTTCCAATTCCTTCTCCCACTTCCTAATATATGGTGGTACGTCCGTGTTATCCAGCTCTATCAATACTTTGTAAGTCTTAGAGAACCTCCCCTTCCTTTCCTTTTCTATACAAATTTTCTCTAGTGGGAGTAGGTTGTCCGCCAATCTAATTGGCTGCGGGAGTGAGTCTATGAAATGGCTCAGTTGGTTATATCGCCATGGGTCAATGACTAACAGACTTTCCCTGTCTTTAAGTTCCTGAAATGTGCAAATTTTGTCCTGGCTCATTACATCCTTTAGTTGTATATTTTCCTCCAAAATCTACTTCCCAAACCACTCCTCTTTTCCCAGTGTGAAATATTCTGAATTCTTAAGAGGAATTAGGGGAGAATTAAAACCCCAACCCTTCTTTTTGTGCAGTGAGTCCCAAATTTACATTACACACAGCACATTACAAGCGTGCCTTGTAATGTGCTGTGTGTCAGAACTAAGTTTTCTTAAGTGGGGTGGAATCCATACTATCTTATTCAGCTTATTCTTAGCTCTTGCTTTATTTTATTGAGGAGGGGCATAAAATTCGCCTGAAATAAAGTCTCTTTTGCTGTGGTTACTTTGACCCCTAAATAATTGAGTTCTTTTTTCCCCCAAATAAATGGGAAGTGTTTTTGATGTGAATAGTCTCTAGGTTTGCTGTTATTGATATCTAACATTTCCGATTTAGTCGGGTTAACTTTAAAATTAGAAAGCTTCCCGTATTCTTTTAGAGTTGAAATAATATTTGGAAGGGAGATCTTTGGGCGCGTGACACACAGCAGGATATCATCCGCAAAGGCGGCCAATTTATATTCATAGTTCCCAATCATTAACTCGCTGATGTCCGGGTTCATCCTTATCCTGGAGAGGAGGGGTTCAAGAGTCAACACGAATAACAGCGGAGAAAGTGGACACCCCTGTCTCATACCATTAAGCATTTCGAATGGCTCCGAGCGTAAGCCATTTACCCTCACTCTCGCTGTAGATCGAGAGTATAATGCCTTAATCCATCTGAGGGATCTATCCCTAAATCCAATCTCCTCCAAAGTTTACGTCATGAAACCCCAGTCTACCCTGTCAAACGCTTTTTCAGCATCGATTGACAGAAGTAGACCTGGGGCTCCACTCTCTTTAATTTTCTGTATTACTAAGAGTGTTTTTATACTGTTATCATGTCCCTCTCTTCCCTCAATAAACCCGACCTGGTCTGGGTGTATGATCTTGTTAATTATTTTTTTCAATCTTTCCGCAAGTACTTTGGCGAGTAGCTTCGTATCTACGTTTAAGAGTGAGATAGGTCTATAACTGGAACACTGTGTACTGTCTTTATCATCTTTGAGAATAATGGCTATATTGGCTTTGAGTGCTTCTCTCCTCATTTCCCCTTTCTCCCAGATTTAATTCATGTATGAGCACATTTTGGGGACTAGGTAATCCAGATATTTTTATATTTTTATAGTATAGAACAGTCAACCCATCAGGGCCAGGACTCTTGCCAACCGGTATTTCCTTAAGAGCCCTTCTAATCTCTTCCTCTGTTATGGGGGCCTCTAAAATGTGTTGGTCCGCTTCCATAATTTTGACCATTCCACTATCTTTTAGATACAGTAGCTTTTGATATTCTCTCGTTTTTGGTCTCTCTGCTCCTGTGTCTCATTTTTATTGATAGCGTACAGTCCCCCATAATAGTCTTGGAAAGTTGTTGCGATGTCTTTATCCATATATCTAATGTCTCCTGTCCTAGTTCTTATTTTATCAATATAGTTGGAGTTTTTCTTTTTTCTCAGAGCCTTTGCCAGGAATCTACCAGGTCTATTGTCACCTATATATCTTTCTTTTTTTTACAAGGTTAAATAGTTTTCGGGTTTCTTGTTCTATTAGGTCCCGCATAGCCTCCATCCTCCTTATTAGACTCGCCAAGACCTCCTTATCCCCTGTTTTCTTATGTAGTTGTTCAAGATCATGGATTTCTTTTTCAGGACTAGTTTATCTTTCTCCTTTCTTCTCTTTATCTCAGAGCCCACCATTATTAAGAAACCTCTGATATATGCTTTATGAGCCTCCCAGACTATAGCTTCTGATGTTTCACCCGGCACATTCGTTTTAAAATAAAATACCAGCTCTTCTTTGATTCGTTTATCAATTGTGCTATCATGAAGAAGGTCCTTTTCCAATCTCCAATTGTTCCCCCAGTTTTTACGTTTACCTATTTTCAACTGTAAACTTACAGGCGCATGATCAGGGAAGGTCATCGAGCCAATATCTTTTCCCTCAATCTCCTCAAGGAGACAGTGCTCCACGAGGAAAAAGTCCAATCTGGAGTACGTCCCATGGACGGGGGAGTAGAATGTGTAGTCTCTTGATTCATAGTGATGTAACCTCCATAAGTCCACAAGTTGACATGGCGCATCTTCTTTTTTAGTTTGTTCAGCCACGCCTCACCCGTCCCCCGTGCATGCAACGTACTATCTTTACCTGGTTCCAGACACAAGTTAAAATCTCCTGCTATCATGACCCCCCTTTCCTAAATTCCTCGAATTTTACAAGGATTCCCAGTAAGTATCTACTCGCATTCTTATTCGGACCATATACGTTAGCTAGTGAGAATTCAGACCCGTTAAGATTTCCTCTTATAAACAGAAAACGGCCTTCTGGGTCAGTCATCCTCTCTTCCAGCTTAAACAATACTTGCTTAGCGAACCCAATCGCCACTCCTTTTGCACCCCTAATCGGGGAGTCTCCATAGAACCAGGTCGGTAATCTCGGGAAACAATACTCTGATTCTTACCCAAGAAGAGATGTGTCTCCTGTAGCAGAACCACATCTGCTCTCAGGAGTTTCAACTCACCCATAATATTTGCACATTTTATGGGGGAGTTTAGACCTCTTACGTTATAAGAGATTATCTTTAACCTGGCCTTCTTTTTTTATATGAGATATGGAGATGTTTACATTTCCCTGCTAACCTGGGGGTTAAAAGACCGTGGAATGAGTGCTTACCTCTGGCCCCCCACCCTTCCCTTCCCCTCCCTATCCCCCCGCCTCCCTCTCCCTCGCTCACCTTACCCCCCTTCCCCCTCGATTGGGTGTAATGGGCCTCTTGAAGGCCCAGATAACTGTGGCCCCACTTACTCCACCTGGCCTCAAGGTTGTCCCCCTAGAGGTTGAGCATGGAGGGGTCATGTCTGGGTCCGAGACATCTCCTGGAATTGAGAAATTCTTTCCTTCTTTTCTCCTTCCTTTCTCTCTTTTTTTTTTAATTTATCCTGTCTAGCGCAGTTAGAGCAGGAACCCGGATCTCTCCTGCTCTTCCCGCCCCCCTCTCTCTCACTTCAACCAACTCTCATTCAACAACCATCACATACCCGCATACTCTAATTCGGAGTGCAGATCTCTAATCAAGGGGGTGGTTCCTATATGGGGAGTAGGTGTACTGTGGCGATATACCCCCAAAGGGGACCTGAGTCAACTACAATGGGAGTTCAAGCTATGCGCAAGACCAGACAGCCATCAGACAGGCCACAGAGCAAGCATTAGAGCGTTAAATCATTACGACAGGTTCCTATGTCCGCTTACTAGTAAAATGTTATAGATGTTATCCTTCAAAATATATCATCGCCTACGTGGATATTCCTCTCATAGGATTTCCATGTGCACTGTATATTTACAAAGTCTGTATGGTGTTTTTTTTTCTTTTTTTTTTTTTCTTGGGTTGGTGTACTGGTGTTTGCTTAATTCCCCACAGATACAGTGTACAAGACTTCCGCCGCAGACACCGCTGCGGCTGCGGCTACTACACCGCCCCAAGAACAACACCGAAGGAGAGAGACGGGCCCCAGCATCCAATCGTACAATCCACTAGTCCACTAGACTCTTATTGCCTATGTCAGCAATTCTCATCTCATGTTCATTGCAGATCAGCAAATCACTTACCCAGTCAGGTGGATCTAAGCAGTTTACAGGCTTACCGAGTTTTCCCCGTCTCAAACTTGGTCTGTACCTTACCAGCGATTCGCTGCCTCCACAATCTTGGGCCAGTCCTTGACAATCCTTGTCAGCTGAGAGCCTGGAGTAGAAGTCACTTGCGGATAACTTATGTGTTGGCTTCTCAAACGCCTGGCGTCGTGCGCTCCGTGTGTCTTTCACCAAAATCTGCGGGATTGAGCCAGCCAGCCAACCCTCCCAGAGGTTTGTCAGCTCTGTTCGTCGCTCCTGCTTGCAGTAGCCTCTCGTATACCGGTGCGTGGGACGCACCGCTCCGCTCACTCAGCTTCCTATGTTCATGCCTACCACGGCTGCGTTAAAGACAGGGTTATCCTGGGGGGGGTCCGGGGGGTCCGAAGGCACCAGCCGAGGCTAGGGAATGACCTGTGTCTGCGCCGGAGCCAGCATCACAGGAGGGGAGACGCCGGGCATCCCAGGCTGAGCGTCGGCTCCCACACCGCGCCCACATCCGGCTCCTCCCTCCCTGCTCCCTTATTATTCTATCTATTGCTGTGAGACTTTCTAAAAAACTCATCAAGCTATCCAGACAAACTTTATGAGGCGCAAACCTTGCCCTTTAATCAGGACCATATCAGTCACATCATGCTGCCTTATCCCTTCATAAAATGCCACCCCATGTGTCACTTTTTTTTAAAGAAGCTTAAAGCGCCTTATCACCCACTATGTACGGAGCCCACATTATTCTCATCCCTAAACCGGGCAAAGACCCGAAACACTGTGCCTCCTACAAGCCTATTTCTTTATTGAACTATGATTTAAAAATTCTGGCCAAGGTCCCGCCACTAGGTTGGTCAGAGTTCTACCAGATTTGGTTGACACTGATCAAACCGGGTTCATGCCAGGGAAATCTACTGACATCAACCTGAGAAGGGTTCTCAGTCATCTGCAGCTGCCAAACTCTCATTCATAAACCCGGGTAATGGTAGCACTATATATTGAAAAAGCCTTCAATATGGTAACATGGCAATATATGAAATCAGTCCTGAAGATCTTTGGTTTCGGTCCCTCTTTTTGCATGTGGATAGATATATTGTATAAATCACCAACAGCACAGATCAAACTAGGGGGTCTGCTGTCTGACCCCTTCCCAGTGGAGAGAGGAACAAGGCAGGGGTGTCCCCTCTCCCCATTTTTGTTTGCCCTGGTCATGGAACCCCTAGCCACGGCCCTCAGGAACTCAAATCCTGTGAGGGGCATTAAAGTAGGCACCATCACTGAAAAACTCGCTCCTTACGTGGATGATCTCATGCTGTTTCTCAATGACCCGGGACCCTCCCTCCCTGCAGCTCTGAGCATCATTTCTGAATTCTCAGAACTATCTGGTCTCAGAGTCAATTGGGAAAAATCTTAAGCACTACCTATTGACTCTCAGGCAAAATTTCACGCAGACCCCTCTGTCACACTAGCCCGGACCTCCTCTATCTGTTATTTGGGCATTACCATTACCCCTAGAGTCTCTGACTTGCTAAGTTAAATCTTTACCCCTTATTAACCCAACTCAAACTGAACCTTCAGGCTTGGAATAACCTGCCATTATCCCTCATTGGCAGGATAAACTTACTTAAAATGAAACTTACTTAAAACTTACTTAAAATGAAATTCCTTCCAGTTTTTCTATATGCTCTGAGGCACTCCCCAATCTGGATCCCCAAAGCCTTCTTCCAAAAATTTTACTCCATTATAACCCCCTTTCTGTGGAAATCTCACCCCCCCCCGGAATAAACAAATCTATACTCAAAAGGCCCTGGACAGAGGGTGGCCTAGCCTGTCCGGATCTTCAGAAATATTTCTTTGCTGCATTACTGTCACACGCCCATAACTGGCTAGCCTCAGATGTAACCAATGCTGCTGTAGTCCTTGAGGCCGCCCACCTCGGTTCTTACGAGGCGCTGAGTAATGCTTTATATAGGGGAGTCAGAGCCCCTTATCCTCTCACACCCTCCATGAAGGCGGTGATCAGGGCTTGGCAATTGTTGATCTGTAAACTACAAGGGGACCCTCACACTAGATCTCCAGACACCCCCCTGTGGCTTAACCCACATTTACCAGAGTTTCTGATTATCCCAGACCCAAGGTTCTGGGCTACTAGAGGTATCAAAAACCTGGAGCACATCTGTATTAGTGGCTTCCTTCTGACCTTTGATTCCTTCAAGGAGAAATTCGGGCTCACCAATCGACAATTCTTTAGATTTCTTCAAATTCTTTAAAAGCTTTAAAGCCTAGAGATGCTCTGATACCACGCGATTTTTACCTTGTTCTTTGTGATCACGTTTTACTTATTGAAGTGTGCCGCTCAGCACTTTTTAGCTTTTCAATAAAAGCCTTTTTTTAACGGATGTGGAGATTTTTTTCCCTTCCCTCCTTCCACGATTGGGACCTCGCTGATCCCCAGCCATCTTTCTCTGCACGTTTATTCCATCTGAGAGGGACATCTCAATTGGCTGTGGACCTACACACTACTGAACAGTGACGGTCGCCCCGGATGGGACTCCCTGCCACGACTTCTCCAGTCAGACATCCCTGGGATCGTTGGATCCCTCAAGCTCGTATGACACTCCACCGTACGGTGATTGTGTCCATCCTTTCTGGTAAGGTTATTCATTTCTATCGTTTACAGTTTTGAGTTGGACTCTCAGAAGACCTGTGTGCTAAGTGTCTCCTCATACACACATAATTTGCTCCAGCTTCTATCCCATGCGCAGGTGTGACACCGCATATGCTCATGAACCCCCAGTTTCTGTGGACTTACACATGATCCATCATACACTTATGGACTTTTTTCCTCATTTGTTCATCTTTTAAACGTTCACCAACCACATCTATTGCCTATCTGGCATAGTTATGTACCTAGCACTTTGTTACATGGTCAAGATGTATATGCACATTTCCTAGCTCTGCATGTGTTTTGTATCTATTTATTTCCACATTGCTTACCACATTGTTACATGCTGGCAGCTATCACTTGTACTACTTTTTGTAATAGCGCAATTATTTATTTGTTCTATTACTATAAATATATAGGATTGTTTTATTGGTTGTTACCTCAGCCGGGGTATGCCCAGAGGCTGTATTATGTAACTTTGTTTTATTTTTATGCAAACTCAATACAAAGAATTTACAAAAAAAAAAGAAGAAGCTTAAAGCGGAGGTCCGCTTGAAAAAAAAATGTTACGTCAGCAGCTACAAATACTTGAGCTGCTGACTTTTAAAATAAGGACACTTACCTGTCCAGGGTGTCCGCAATGTCACCTTGTGGCTTCACGGCCTGGTTCCCTACTGCGCATGTGCGAGTCATGCTGCGCATTCTGAGTGGTCCCTGCTGTCTTCTGGGACCTGTGTGTGTCCCAGTAGACAGCGGGGGGGGACAGAGGAGGGGCCGCACATGGCGTAGATCGCTGCGGATACTGCAGCGATCGTTTGCTGGAAGTGGGGCAAATACCTGGATTAGACAGGTATCTGCTGCCACCTGAAAGGTGCCAAATGTGACACCTGAGAGGGGGGGAGGAACCGGATAAGCGGAAGTTCCATTTATGGGTGGAACTCTGCTTTAAAGTAGAAAATAGATCTAATTTATATGCAGAACTGCTCTTTAGCTGGGCAGACCATGGGGTAGATTTACTAAAACTGGTACACTCCATGCTGTGCATGGTAGCCAATCAGCTTCTAACTTCAACGGGGTCATTTAAGCTTTGACAATCAAATCTGGAACATGATTGGTTTCTATGCAGAGCTGCACCAGACTTGCACTCTCTAGTTTTAGTAAATAAACCCCACGTGTTTCATGAATTGTAAACAAACTTCTGATTCTTCTCAACAACCCCTGCACTGGCTTAGCCCTATAGTTCTCTTATTGAGTTCATTCACAAATGTTCAGAGGCGCACAAAAAAAGGGAAAAAAGAAAAAGTTATTAAAATTTCTAAATTTCCAGGGTCTGCCCCATTTAACCCTGCAGCTTTAGATACTAGTCCACAATAGCTAAATTGCTAATCCAGTAAACACAGCCTGGACTTTAATTCAATAAGTTCTAAGAAGGACTAGATAAACCGACTGGGAAATTAGAAAACCTTGTGTGCCCTTACAGTAACACAAAACACCTTTTATCTATTCTTTTTCTTGTATTGATTTACAATTTTACTTATGGTATTTTACATATTTACAGTTTGAAATTTTACAAAATGTTGAGGTAAAGCAGACATTAATACACAGCCAGAAAATATAAGTGGTGTTTAAGAGAAAGTTACATATTTGTTGACAATCTGTGTATAAAAAAAAAAAAAAAAAAACGCACTGTCTTCTAAGAAATGAAGGTAAATTCTGACACCGGTCATTTAATTAAAATGTTAAGGTAAAGCAGACGTTAATACACAGCCAGAAAACATAAGTGGTGTTTAAGAGAAAGTTACATATTTGTTGACAATCTGTGTATAAAAAAAAAAAAACGTCATTGTCTTCTAAGAAATGAAGGTAAATTCTGACACCGGTCATTCATTAATAGCACTAGTCTATTTTTAAAGACATTAATGTATATGTCCTATACCTAGCTGTACAAGGCAGTCATACTAGATATACTGTACTTCTCAAAATAAATAAAGGGGTTGTAAAGGTTTGTTTTTTTTTTGTTTTTTTAAATAACAAACATGTAATACTTACCTGCTCTGTGCAAGGGTTTTGCACAGAAAGAGCGGCCCTGTCCCTCCTTTTGGGTACCCCTGTGGCGTTCCAGACTCCACCTCTTCTTGAGTGCCCCCATGGAGAGCCCCCCCGACTCCCTTGCCACTGGATTTGATTGACAGCGGTGGAAGGCAATGGCTCCTGCTGCTATCAATCTATCCACTGAGGACCCGAGACAGTGGCTGGAGTTGCTGTGTTCGTCCCCGTTGCTGGAATGATCATGTTCAGATAAGTAAAAGGGGGTCTCTGGGGGGAAGCTGCACTACAGAACAGAAGGTTTTTCACCTTAATGCATAGTGTGACTCACCCAGGACAGAGGCTTTTGGAGGGGACTGAATGTTAGCCTCTTGCCTACTGATTATGGGCCCTGGATTTTGGGGGAACGGTGCTCTTTGTGAGGTGTATGCCTGGGGACCCTTGAGGTGGTGTTACTTTGGATTCAGGTACATGTCCCTCCAAGACACACAGACTCTGGGAACCCTGTATATGCCATATTAGAAATAGTGACTGATTCATACTGTTGGGACACATACTGTTAGAAGATGCTGATGTCATCAACTCCAGCCACCTGTCTGTCTGTTGTCTTCTATAATGTAAATAAGTCTAGTATGGCTTCTAAGAGTCTTTCACCCATTTTTGTTTGTGCTAATTAACTCTGCTTTTGTGTGAAGGAGTTCTGTGTTCATATTTATGATAATGTATATTGTATATTCGATGAGCTAGCAGACAGCAAGGCTGCCCTGAAAGGTCATATTTCTGAGTCATCTTGTCTGGGTAAATGATGAGTAAACTAGCTCATGTTAATTAGGTTTCTGGTTACAGTTTGTATTGTCATCCTGGTGTATATATTTGTGTGAGATCTCAAATAAAGCAGGCTATTTCCGATGTACTCCAAGACTGGTGTTGTCTTGGTTCTTGGGGGTTACTACAGCCAGATCCATTGGTCTTGTGTTCCAGAACTTAGGAAGCGATATACTGACGGAAGCACTCAAGCAGAGTGTGGGACGTTCCATCACAACTAGTGGCAAGCAGAGGGACGCTTCCTGCAGTCTGGGACATCCAAACCACCTTCTGGATCTAAGATCGGGATAGCAGACTTCGATCACCCCAGCAGAGATATGGATCTGACATCAGAGTTCCCAAGGCTGCTGTGGATCGTCCTTTCAGCATACTCCAGGACTGTGTCTGCGGATGAATACCTGGAGCTCAGGCAGCAGATTTGGGTGGAGCTCTGGATTGGAGCCCTCCAGGTCGCTGGTATGCAACAAGGCAAGTGCTTTCCAACCCCAGCGAAAAGAGCCAGTGACCAATGGGAGTTACAGATGGCATTCTTGGGAGAGCGGTCCCAGGAGCAATGGGTTACTGAGTTGGACAGGCTGGTCCAGCAGGAGATAGAGCTAAACAATCATTATCGGACTCTGCAATAGTACGCAGAGCAGGAATATTTAGGGGAGACAACAGAATGCTCTCCGGAGGGATATGACTTTGGTGGCCCTGGATTGCTGTGGGAGAGCTTTACAGATCGTTTTGTGTTTGTTGATGAAGGGGAACCTACCCTTGAGGACGTGCGAGAATATAGAGAGGCTATGCTCGGTCTTGCAGGGGTCTCAGAGCTTAAACCTGATCTGGACTATTTGCTAAGGAAGGAACAGCTTCTGGAAAGGGCATACAGGAAACTGCTGGAACACGTTCAGCAGCATGCCAGAGAATCGCCAGTGGAAACTCCGGAGATTGCCATCTCCAAAGACAACAGGATAGAGCTCTGCTAACCTCTGCCCAGCACCAACAGTGGCTTCAGCCTTCTTGAGAGAAGAGGTAGTCGGCCTTTCTCCCACAACACTGACAGGGACATGGGATTTTTTGCCAGCAGCATCTGTGGAGTTACAACAAACTTCTCCAGCTGAAGCGCTGGCAACCGAATAGAGGGTCCAAGACCTCTGCCCCACACGTGCGGCAGTTCCAGAGGCCCAGGGTGAGAAGGAGATGGTCACTCCCCAACAAGGATTCGTGCACCTGGGAGACAGTGACAGAGAAATGTCGTCCCAGCAGCCAGATGAGGGAACGGCTGAGGAAGCAGCCGGTTCACCTTCCCAATGACCGCTACACAGTTTGGGAGAGACGGAGGTTATCCTTCCACTCCAGCAGCAAATCCACAGTCTGGGAGTGGAGGAAGCCCACCTCCCGCCCAAACGGTTAGCGGGTAATGTGGGGTCCCCAGCAGAAGTGCTGGCAACAGGGCAGAGTGCTACCAACCTCTGCCCAGCACCGGCAACAACTACAGAGTTCCAGGGAGCCGGGGCAGTTGGCCCCTTTCCCCAGCGACAAGGTGAAGCTTCTACTCCCAGCTGAATCGCTGGCAACAGGGCAGAGTGCTGCTGGCCTCTACCTAGCACCTACAGTTTCTTCTCATTTTCAGGGAACTGGGGCAGTTGGCCCCTCTGCTCAGCAACAGGCCAAGCCATGGAATGGTAAAGACCACCCAGCTGAAGCACTGACAACCAGACAGAGAGTCCATGACCTCTGCCCCACACCTACTGATGACAACGATTCCTTGCAGCCAAGAATGGGGATCATGCAGACTGACTATGTGAGTTCACTCTGTCCGACTAATTCATGTCCAGACCAGGTGGAGGTATGTGACCTTGTTAGTCGACTTTGGATGGGGGGAGAAATGTGATGGACTCATCCGGGAGTCTTTTGGAGGGTACTGATTGCTGGCCTCTTGCCTACTGATTATGGGCCCTGGAATTTGGGGAACGGTGCTCTTTGTAAGATGTATGCCTGGGGACCCGTGAGGTGGTGTTACTTTGGATTCAGGTCCGTGTCCCCCCAAGACACACAGACTCTGGGAACCCTGTATATGCCATATTAGAAATAGTGACTGATTCATACTGTTGGGACACATACTGTCAGAAGATGCTGATGTCATCAACTCCAGCCACCTGTCTGTTGTCTGCTATAATGAAAATAAGTCTAGTATGGCGTATAAGAGTCTTTCACCCATTGTTGTTTGTTGTAATTAACTCTTCTTTTGTGTGAAGGAGTTCTGTGTTCATGTTTATGGTAATGTATATTGTATAGCCGGTGAGCTAGGAGACAGCAAGGCTGCCCTGAAAGGTCATATTTCTGAGTCACCTTGTCTGGGTAAATGATTAGTAAACTAGCTCATGTTAATTAGTGTCATGAATATTGGAATAGTGACTGATTCATAATGCTGGGACAGATACTGTTAGGAGATGCTGATGTAAATTCCAACACCTGTCTGTCTATTGTCTGCTAAAATGTGTATTGTAAATAAGTCTACTATGGGATCTAAGAGTCATTAGATCCCCATTGTTATTTGTGTTAATTAACTCTGCTATTGTGTGAAGAAGAGTCTATGTTGATTGTGATAATGTTGATTGGATTTTCTGAACTACAAGATGGCCAGTCTGGCCTAACGGTCATGGCTGAGTCATCTAGGCTGTCTAAAGGGATTAGTTAATTAGCTCATGTTAATTAGGATAATTAGGTTACAGCTGTATTGTTAGAGTAATATGAGCAGGAGGTCTGCACCTCCACTTTTAGTGTATAAAAGCCTGTATTTTGCAATAAAAGACATTTCTGGTTGAACTTTCATGCAGCCTGCCTGGTGTTTGTTCTGAGCTATCACAACTGGACTAGAACGGCACAGAGCTGTAGTTCTAGTCCCGGAGCATCGGATGACCGAACCATCAGACGTTGCAATCTGATTCAATAGCTGCAGAGGAGTGTCGGGAGAGTGGAACCGAGCGAGCAAGAGTCTCGTTACAATTAGGTTTCTGGTTACAGTTTGTATTGTCATCCTGGTGTATATATTTGTGTGAGATCTCAAATAAAGCAGGCTATTTCCGATGTACTCCAAGACTGGTGTTGTCTGGTTCATGGGAGTTACTATAGCCAGATTCATTGGTCTCGTGTTCCAGGACTTAGGAAGCGATATACTGATGGAAGCACTCAAGCGGAGTGTGGGACGTTCCGTCACACATGGAATGCATTAAGGTGAAAAACCTTGAGGATTTACAACCCCATTAATCCATTTTCAATTACAAGAAAAATAAAGGTGCCAAGGCGCTCGATCAGTAAAAAGTGCCAGAATTTATTGTACATAAATTATCCAGAGAGCAGAACTGAGGTAGAGGGTGGTAATCCATAGCACAGCAACACAGAACAAGAGAAGGATCGATAAGCTGGATGAAGGTGAGCTGGGACCGCCGGAAAAGGACCACAAATGGCATCTGTACCGGCATCTGTCTAACACTCAAGACAGCAACTGATGCCAAGGAGGAAGCGGCTCCCCATCATTCACTCATCGATCCCTGTGTTGCTGTGCTATGGATTAACATCCTCTACCTCTGTGCTGCTCTCCATTTGCCTAAATATAAGTTTTGATATTTTGCGCACAATAAATTCTGCACATTTTACTGATCCAGCACCTTGGCACATCTGTTATCCTTCTAAGCTTCCAGATCTCCCTTGGATCTGATTTCCCCAGGAGCTGCGGATCTTCATTTCCCCGTGCTACTTTGCCATTAGGATCCATCTCATGCCTGGTTCCCCTCTCTGGCTGGTTGCTTGATGTTGTGAGCTGTGGATCTTCTCACCACCACTTTGTTGCTACTTCATTCACTTTTATGTGATTCCTTTTGTGTTGGACAATGTATTGTGAGCGTCTGGTTTGTGTTTTCAGCACACATCTTTTCTTTTTAATTACACATAGCTAAACTCAGCCTTTATTTGTTCTGTTTGGATTTTTTATTCCCACAGAAATAAAATATGACATCTGTTCCCTGTGCAGTTATTGCTTTGACAGTTTAATGATAGGTCAATATGGTTTCACTGCATGTCAGTGACATTTGAAAAATTGTGCTAGGAAAAGTAATGATCCAACTCTCGGAATTAGAGCTGCTATTAACAAGCGGTGTTCTGCTGGGAATAAGAACCCATTCACCTAGGAGCAGCATCTCAAGACATTGCAGCATAGCATCTCCACGTCTTTTTAAATATTAAAATGCTAAATCGCTGCTTAACAGCATACTCTACCCTTCAAGCCATGTTTCATGTTTAGTGTGTAACGTGAAACATGGTAACATTCACCAGCACCCCCTATAACTGCCCCCTCCCCTCAATCCTAAATTGCTGGGTTCTTCTCCCCACAGACTTCTGCTTAGTTTTGAATTTGGCACAGTTGCGCATGACTGCCTATAACAGTGGTGTCATACATTCATAGATCCATTCTCAGGGAGCAGAGGGACATGCAGCCCTCAGTGAAGCACAAGGGTTGAGAAGTCACTTCACTCAAAGTCTATTGATTAATTCCTCCATTTTAAAAACAGAAAGTCTATACCTCTGTATGGACCTGGGGCTGGGAGAAAAGTCTACAATAGCCTGACCATTGCAACCACAATGCATTGATAATGGGTGCAATGCTCTGCATGGCCGGAAACAAAAAAAATAATAAATGCACTTTTTTCTTTTTTTTTTTTTTTTTTTTTTTTTTTTTATGAAGGTGTGGTCATTTAATAATATATGTTGTTTAAAAGCAGGGACACCAGAGAGAGAAATGGTTGTAATTGCAATATTTTATGTCACATGATATTAGCACAAAGGCAACACAATATTTTCAGTAAAAATACACTAATAATTTTAGTGAATAGAAATACAATATATTACACAATTTTTATTAAAATATAAAACCTGCAGTTGTGTGGAGTAAATATATACCAAATATATCTGAGTCTACAGGAGCCTGACCATTGCAGCCACAATGCATTGATAATGGGTGCGATGCTCTGCATGGCCGGAATGCAAAAAAAAATAATAAATGCACTTTTTTCTTTTTTTTTTTTTTTTTTTTATGAAGGTGTGGTCATTTATTACTATATATTGTTTAAAAGCAGGGACACCGAAGAGAGAAATGATTGTAATTGCAATATTTTATGTCACATGATATTAGCACAAAGGCAACACAATATTTTCAGTAAAAATACACTAATAATTTTAGTGAATAGAAATACAATATATTACACAATTTTTATTAAAATATAAAACCTGAGGTTGTGTGGAGTAAATAGATAACAAATATATCAAGCCTTAAACTTGCACATAACCATGAAATGGTGACAAACTGCAGTACCCAAAATTATCCATAGGTGACACTTCAAAAGCCCTTACAGAATGATAGCCCTCATAAATTATTGCTGTCACTTCAGCCATACCCAAGATGTGTAGTACCCTCTAGTGTGCGACTAGTGTGAGTGCAGGAAAATGCATGTTTTGACTCAGGCTTAAACCTGTGAGTCTTAATTGTGTCATATGTTTACTTTAAGTCAGGGCTAGATGACTCATACAGGCAAGTCTCTGGTGCCCCCGCCGGTTCAGGAAGGTTGGAGAACGTTCTGGAAACTGGAGGGTGGAAGCTAGTTGTTCTGCATACTCAGAGGAGCTTGGCCATTCCCCAGGCCACAGGCCTGGCAGGGTGGTTGGGCAAGCCCTTAAGTATGGATGAGCCATGCTGGCTGGGGCTGTCAGGTGGAAAATGGAGATGGAGTGCTGAGGGGTCTGTTGGTGGCTCGGGCTGGCTTGGGAGGATCCTAACAACAGAAGCAGTTTGGAGGGAGTCTTCCTTGGGAGGCAGTGGGAGCAGTGCGAGTACTACAGCATGGTCAAGGATTTAAAAGGGGAGAGACTGCCACACGTAGCAGGTCTCTCTGGAAGATAGCGGTGTGCTTAAATCTTTCTTAACTTTGCCCTGGAAGATATCTGGAGCAGTCAGGAAGACTGGTGAAGAAGCAGTCAGGTAGACTGGTGAAGAGGCAGCCGGGTGGTCTGGTGAAGAAGCAGCCAGGTGGGCTGGCATTTCCTGTAGTCAGTAGAGCTGAGACCCGTGTCTACAAGGGAGTTGGAGGTACTCCAGGATGCAGCTTACAACACTTAGTGCTACTTTCTAAAGGGGGTGAGAGTTCCTAATCCTTAAGGGGCTGTTGTATCTTTTTACTTAGAGAGTGTCAGTGTCTGAAAGTGAAGGAACAAATCTGAAGTTGTACATAGGGAGGAAGTTGTCCTTGTTTTTTTGTTGCTATCAAGTTGGGCATCCCATAATCCCTATTCCCTATCCAAGTACTAACCCCTAATAAAACATAAAAATAAATTTCAAAGACTGTTCCTTGTGTCTGGATGAAAGCTGAGAATGCCACTTGCCTAGCTATGTAGAAATGGGGAACCCAGTCATCTGCAACCCCTATGGGGGTAGTGCTATATATGTTGAGCACAATTGCTATTTTTGTACATAGGTACACCCGCATGCATTCATATTCATATGTGCATGTACACGGGGGCTTAAAAAGGTTGTTTTTATATTTATTTAGTTTACCTTTTACATTTTTTTTTTCACTTAACTTTAATGCTAACACACAGGGGGCTGACAAACCCCTATGTGATAGAATGTAAATAACAGGGTCTCTTTAAGGAGACATTTGGGGTCTATTATCCCCTAAATGTCATCTATGAACTCCAATGTAGTTGATCAAGCACAGACTGTGCTTGATTAGCTTCTTAACTGGCCACAGCAGCCAGAGATTTAGAGCTCTTAAACTGGAAGTGACTAAAAGCTTTGGCTTCATTTCATGCATTTAGTTCATTCATTCTGCTCTCCACACTGATACCTGCCATGGCCCTACTGAGCACTCAGGAGGGGCAGCAGAGCCCAGGATACATGTTGGGGGTAGGGATGAGCTTCATAGTTCGAGTCAAACTCATGTTCGACTCGAACATGGGCTGTTTGCTAGTTCGCCGAACAGCAAACAATTTGGGGTGTTCGCGGCAAATTCGAATGCCTCGGAACACCCTTTAAAAGTCTATGGGAGAAATCATAAGTGTTAATTTTAAAGGCTTATATGCATGGTATTATCATAAAAAGTGTTTGGGGACCTGGGTCCTGCCCCAGGGGACATGGATCAATGCAAAAAAAAGTTTTAAAAATGGCCGTTTTTTCGGGAGCAGTGATTTTAATAATGCTTAAAGTGAAACAATAAAAGTGTAATATCCCTTTAAATTTCGTACCTGGGGGGTGCCTCGCCCCCTTCTGACGTCACGGGGAATGCCACAGGAAAGCCCCTGACAAGTCCCCGTGCATCAGAGGGGGGCAGGGTCACCGGGTGGCCCCACCCCCCGTTATTTAAGAACCATCAGAAGAGGAGAAGCGTCACACAGCGGGAGCCTCCCTCCATGCCATCATGGATACAGAGCGGCCCAAAAAGAAGATGAAGACAAGAAGATGAAGAGAAGAAGATGAAGAGAAAAAGATGAAGAGAAAAAGATGAAGAGAAAAAGATGAAGAGAAAAAGATGAAGAGAAAAAGATGAAGAGAGAAGCGTCACACAGCGGGAGCCTCCCTCCATGCCATCATGGATGGGGAGCGGCCCGAGGAGAAGAAGATAAGAAGACGCCGCGGAGGAAGATGCCGGACGAGAACACCGGCGGAAGAACCAGAAGAACCAGAAGAAGATGGAGGAAGAAACCGAAAGAAGATAGAAGATCTTTAAATAAAGGATTTAAATAAAGGAATTGTCAAAAACTGTCTCTTGTCATTTTTAACATTTTTGACAGTTTTTTTGTGAAATGGTAGGCTTACCATTTCACACAGGGGGGAGGGCCAGATCTGGGGGTCCCCTTGTTAAAGGGGGCTTCCAGATTCCGATAAGCCCCCCCGCCCGCAGACCCCCACAACCACTGGGCAAGGGTTGTGGGGATGAGGCCCTTGTCCCCATCAACATGGGGACAAGGTGTTTTGGGGGCTACCCCAAAGCACCCTCCCAATGTTGAGGGCATGTGGCCTGGTATGGTTCAGGAGGGGGGGCCGCTCTCTCCCCCCCCCTTTTCCTGCGGCCTGCCAGGTTACGTGCTCGGATAAGGGTCTGGTATGGATTTTTGGGGGGACCCCACACCATTATTTTTTATTTTGGCGCGGGGTTCCCCTTAAAATCCATACCAGACCTGAAGGGTCTGGTATAGATTTTGAGGGGGACCCCACGCCATTTTTTTTTTTATTTTGGCGTGGGGTTCCCCTTAATATCCATACCAGACCTAAAGGACCTAGTATGGGATTTAGGGGGACACCCACGTCATTTTTTTGTTAAAATTTTGGTTCGGGTTTCCCCTGTGGGGAATTCCCATGCCGTTTTTATCAATGAACTTTTATGTGTATTGTCGGACCGGCAATTCATTAATAGCTGTGAGTAGTTTTAAATGACTTTTTTTCCTTTGAAATGTCATTTTGCTGTCAGACTGTTCTAAACACGGGAAACATGCGCCCCTTTACAGGCATACTGTAGACACCCCCCAGGTACGAAATTTAAAGGGATATTACACTTTTATTGTTTCACTTTAAGCATTATTAAAATCACTGCTCCCGAAAAAACTTCAGTTTTTAAAACTTTTTTTGCATTGATCCATGTCCCCTGGGGCAGGACCCAGGTCCCCAAACACTTTTTATGACAATAACTTGCATATAAGCCTTTTAAAATTAGCACTTTTGATTATTCATGTCCCATAGACTTTAACGGTGTTCGCGTGTTCGAACAAATTTTTTGCCTGTTCGCAAGTTCTGGTGCGAACCGAACAGGGGGGTGTTCGGCTCATCCCTACTGGGGGGGGGTGGCACATTGCCGAATCTGTGGAAGTGATCAGGTAGCTGAAGAGGTATACATATACATACACATACATACACATACATACACATACACTATAGCAGCCAATAGTGTGTGTAAGTGCCGCTGCTCCAACCGAAGTAAGCTTTATCTAGGTGGCAATGAAAGTGTTAAAGTATTTACAAATCAGTTCACTAAAATCTCATATAGGTTTAACATGTTAATGTAATTGTGTAAACCATTTTAAATCTGCACCTTAATTAAATTAAAACCTGATAGTCCTGCCTTTGTTCAGGTACGTTCTGTTATTGGGTGACAGCGCTTTGTCTTTTGCTCCAAGTTATGCACCTATGCTGTTACCCTGTCACCTGGGCTTATAATGGAGTCTACATGTGCCCATTTCAATATGCATTATGCAAGCACAGTCCATTCTTTGTGAGATACCTATCCTAAGTAATGTCACGCAACCATTGCTAAAGTGCATGCATGTAGAGAGGAAGTGACTGCAAAGAGGCTTCAGAAGATCAGTAACACTGATATGCAAAACAGATTGAAAAAAATATGAAAGCAATTGTTTATTTTACAAAGTTCCTTAGCAAAC
Organism: Aquarana catesbeiana; assembly: GCF_042186555.1. Lineage (NCBI taxonomy): Eukaryota > Metazoa > Chordata > Amphibia > Anura > Ranidae > Aquarana > Aquarana catesbeiana. The sequence continues at coordinate 370,098,503 of NC_133325.1, forward strand.
TAAAGATCAATCATAGGGATGAGCTTGGTTCAGTTTGAACAGGATTCAGTGAACCTCAAAGTTCGGATGCCGAGCCCAACCCTATTGAAATCAATGTGAGCCAAATCTATCAAATCAAAAATGCCAATTTCCTGGGCTAAAAGGCAAAGGGTTAAAAAAATAGCATGGAAGGGGGGGTCAGGAGCAGTGTTTTTTTTAAAGCACTGACATTTACAAAGGAAAAAATGGTTTTAAATTGACAGCAAATGGTATTTTTCTTCTGGTTTCAATAAAAAAAAAAAAAAAGGCACACAGACCCCTCCAAAGGTCCCCAGTATAGAATCTGAGGGACCTTTTGCGGAGTCTGTGGGCTTTTTGTTTTTTAAGAAGTCAGCAATGAAATGTCAGCAATTTAAACTGCATGTTTTTTTTTTTTTTTGCAAATGTCACATTTATTGTAGCACATCCTACAGCAATAATGAAAAAACTATTTGCATACAGTCACCAAAAATGCATACCAGACCCTTTGAGTCTTATATGTATTTTAAGGCAGGCCATACATGGGTCGAATTTCTAAAAAATTTTCTTTTAAAAATCTTATCTAAGAATTTTCATTCAAATTTCGCACCATTAGTGGGCTTCAGCAACAGCCGATTTTCGTGCGGCCGTCGAATTTGAGTGATCCGCATATTGAATTTTTTTTTTTAAACAAACGATTTTCTAAATAATGATTGGAGAATCATGCGAGAAATGTAATAGAAGAAGAAATGCGCATGTGCAAGAAAAGAAAATTCCCAGAAAGAAAAGAAGATTCCGAGCCACGAAAATTCTTTTCTGTAGCAACATGAGGTGAAATTGAAGGCCTGGTTGGCCGAATTTTTAAATCAATGGTGGCACCATCAGATCACAAAACGCACAAATTTTCTGATTTTCAAAAGAAAATTCTTTTGAAATTCGACCATGTATGGGCAGTCTACGAATTTTCACTTGAATTTCGCACCATTAGTGGGCTGCAGCAACAGGCAATTTTGGTGTGGCCATCGAATTTGAGTAATTGGGCATGTTTAAAATTTTTTGAACAACAAATGATTTTCTAATTAATGATGGAAGAATCGTGCGAGAAATGTAATTGAAAAAGAAATGCGCATGAGTGCAAGAAAAGGAAATTCCCGGAAAGAAAAGGAGATTGCCAGCCCCAAAATGTATTTTCTGTAGCAACACAAGGTGAAATTGAAGGCTTGGTTGGTCGAATTTCAAAATCAATGGTGACACCATAGAATCATAAAATACACAACATTTCTGATTTTCAAAAGAAAATTCTTTCGAAATTCAACCATGTATGGCCAGCCTAACGGAGATCCTCACGCACAAAAAAAAAAATAATTGCATGAGGGCATGAGGTCCCCCTATAAACCTGGAACAGACCCTTAACCTGAGGATGTAGCTTTGCTGGAAAAGGGAATGATGAGCACCACTAACAGCTGTCATATATGGAAACAGTAAAAATACCACTTCTATATGTGATGCTCGGCTTCCTTGACTAGGAGGCCAAATGGGTAAAAGTTTGGATGTTCATCCAAACACCTGAACAGCCAAAGTTCAGTCTGAACCATCAGCTCACCCCTAGTCTTGCATTTAGAGTTTACATCTACTTGGCTCTCTTTGTGCACAATAGTGTTTTATACCTGTTTTAAAATGATTACAATCAAAAGGCATTAACTTTTTTTTTATGTTTTCACGATCTTTTTTCTGTAATATCTTAAAGTAGTTCACCAGACAAAAATGATTACATGTCCTTTGAAGTTTTCTATACTATATGTACTGTATGCTCATTGTTAAATGCCTTATTTCATAAAGAATTGACCTGGTGATCCTGCCTTTCTCCTGAATCTGAATTTATTTCCTGTCCTGGCCCAACAATGTAATTCAACCAAGGAAAACTCTGTCTAATGCTAATCAGGGAAGGGCACTGACTTTTTTTATGGCAACTTTATAGAATAATCAAGCAATCATAAATGCACCATTTGAGCCACTGGTGAAGTCAGGGGCGGACGTACAGGGGTTGCAGGAGTCGCCATCGCAACCGGGTCCCATGCTGCAGGGGGCCCGTGCGGGCCCCCTGTGTACCAGGATGGGAAGAATGGCAAGGGTGGCTGAGACCGAGCTCCCTGATCCTCAGCCGCACTGTAAATCGGTACTGCGGGGAGCTGCTCACACTGATTACACCCTAAAGTGAAAGTAGTGTGTGCTGTGCTCTTTGTCTTCCCCTACAGTGTAGTACCCAGCAGGAAGAGAGGTACAGTGCTGTCGTTTTTTAACCACTTCTGCCCACAATATAGCAAAATGATGGCCAGAAAGTGTTTCTGTTATCCTGACTGGACATCATATGATGTTCAGCAAGATAAGCCACGCCCGCGGGGGTGTGGCGTGTCAGTCTAATACACTGCATCTCCGATCTAGGTAAAGAGCCTATGACGTAGACTCTTTACCACGTGATCAGCTGTGTCCAATCACAGCTGATTACAGTGTAAACAGGAAAATCTGTGTATCAACTTTTTCTCTACTCCCACTGACAGGCACGAGTAGAGGAGAGCCGCATGGCTGCTCTCCTGATGGGGGGGTCTGCGCTGATAATCAGCACTTGATTATCAGTGCAGACCCATCGAGGATGCCCACCCATGACCACCAGGGATGCCTTCCCATGGTCACCAGGTATTCCCACCCATGGGCACCACGTAAGCCCACTAGAGCTCACCAGGGATGCCAATCAGTGCCCATTGGGGGTGGCACTCTGTGCCCATCAGTGATGCCTGCCAGTGCCCCCTGATCAGTGCTGCCTATCAGTGCCATCAGTGCCGCCCATCAGTGCCCACCAGTGCCCAGCATTGTCCATCAGTGCTGCATATAATTGTCAATCAGTGCCACCTATGAGTGCCCATCAGTGCCACCTATGAGTGCCCATCAGTCCTGTATATCAGTGCCACCTATCAGTGCCCATCAGTGCCACCTATCAGTGCTGCATATCAGTGTCTTATCATCAGTACCACCTCATCAGTGCCACCTCATCAGTGCCAAACAGTGCAGCCTCATCAGTGAAGGAGCAAAATTACTTATTTACAAAGAAATTTTTTTTTTTCGAAATGTTTTATTTGTACTGCAAAAAATTAAAACTCCAGTGGTGATCACATACCACCAAAAGAAAGCTCTATTTGTGGAGGAAAAAATTTTGTTTGGGTACAGCGTCGCATGCAATTGTCATTCAAAATGTGACAGCGCTGAAAATTGGTCTGGGCAGGAAGGAGGGAAAGTGTCCTGTATTGAAGTGGTTAAAAGGCTATCTATGTACTGTATGTGTGTGTAGCAGGCATGCTGTAATGCAATTTCTCCTTTTAGCCACAAGATTGAGATAGGGAGATGCTGACTTGTCCTTCCAGGAAACTCAAAGACAGAGAGGGCACTGGGAAAAGGGGAGTTTCAGGAAGAGCTGGGGGAGAAAGAGAATTTCAGAGAAAGAGAGAGAGAATTGATACCATTGAATAGCCCCCCACGCTCGCCTGACCTAAATCCAATAGAACACCTCTGGGACATTATGTTTCGGTCCATCTTACGCCACCAGGTTGCACCTCAATCTGTTCAGGAGCTCAGTGATGCCCTGGTCCAGATCTGGGAGAAAACTCCAGGACACCATTGTATGCATTGTATAGTTTGAAATATATTACTTTTCTTTTTTTAGGGTAAATTAAGAAACCACAATTTAAATGAAAACAGGTAGCATGGCATAACCCCAGCTAATGAAAGAGAGGTGTTTACCTTTTCATTAACACATACTGTTTTTGGATCATCTGTAGCAATAACACTCAAGCAAATATGGTGGGATTCAAAACATTAACAGCTGTGTATGGCCACCCTTCTCCTGGGGCACATCATAGATTTCAAAGGCAATGGGGAGCACGGACATAGCAAGACATCCACTTACTCACAATTATATTATAGCAGGGTAGGCACAGATGCACATGTGTTTCATCTTAGACCATGTAATATTGATTGACCTATTACTTTGATGATCTAAAGGAATTACTTATTCAAAGTAATTTTATCTACCAGCTGATACAACACTTTTATTAATATACACTGTGAAATGTGTGTTACCTTTGTAATATGGGTATTTAGAAAGCTAACATAAGATAAGAAATACATATTTGTCTAACTTATAAGGTATTTTCTCTTTTTTAAATATTTTTTTAAACAGTTTGCTAATAAAAGCTGTGATCTTTACATACAATGCTTAGTAAAGTAATTTAAATACTTTATATGTCAAACAAAAGCAGCATATTTAAAGTGCACATACATTTATTTAGTGGAATGTGTGCACTGGCAGTTGGACAAGGATGAAAAAAAGCTGATATTACTAACAGCAGAAGGGTTAGGATAAAAAGTGGGAAAATAATCTTTCTTCCATTATTTCAGAAAGGATGCCAGAGAGCTTTTACCGCTGATCATTGACACCATGGTTCTAGGTGGACTTTTGTCTTTGTAAAATTGCTGTCATCTCTGCTGCTACTTTTGGCTAAATACTATTCCTTCTGGGCCAAAATCTGCTCAGTTAATTTGCACGACCTGTTCTTGCCATGCATGAACGCTATTTTAAAGTATATTAATTAGATGCTTTGGCAACTGCTCATCGTTTGTTCTATTATGTTCTCTAAAAATACCAATTTTGGACCCTCACAGCTGGCTTGATATTTATTTTCAGTTCCATGCCAAACTACTACTGGAATCTACAAAGATCATGTCTTGGTTCATAGTAACTGCTGCAGGTAAGACCATAAAACCTAGTTAGCAGCAGTACAGTAATTATTCATTACCCAATCAAGAATTATTGAGTAAACCTTTTAGGCTATGTTACTATATTAGACAATGTAACATGGTATACCAAACAGCAGCGACTTGGCAATACATAGAGGAAAATAAATGACAATACATGGGCAACAAATGGGCAATCATTACAATATATAGGATACAAACATGAAATCATGACAATGCATGGAATACGTATAGGCAATTAGGAAAATATGCGGGCAACAGACAAGCTTCTTTTTCAATACGCAAGTAGCAGATAGACAATCATGACAATACACCTAACAAGGGAATAGTGTACAGCGCTTCTCTTCTATGAGTTTTGGCAAGTCATAGAAGATTATTTGTAATAGAATTTGGTAATATAATTTATGTTTGCATAAAAATATATTTGGGGACTATGGGTGATTTAGAGTCAGTTGCATTCTTCATCTTATTCCCAGAAACAGAAAATGACAGGCAGAATAGGTCAATTCAATGAGTCATAAAGCCCATGCAATATATTAAGCTGTAGAATTTCTACTGAAGGGCAGCATTTGCATACAAAAGCATAAATATATATAAATAAATAAAAAAAAAAAATATATATATATATATATATATATATATATATATATATATATATATATATATATATATATATATATATATATTATAAATATATAAATGTATATATATATATATATAAGTTTATACAACCTTGCAATAGGGTTTATGCATATTGTACATTGCACATGATTTTATAACCTAAACGGTCAACCAACTGACAATACAAAAATTATTCTGTAATTTTATTCTGTGTTATTCACCACATTTTTTCAAAACCATGATTACTGAGACTATTGTTTTCTTGACAAACCACAGAATATAGCAACTTAACAATAAAGTGGAGGGCCACCCTGAAAAAAAAAAATTACACCAAAAATCCTAAAGATATTTAAAAAAAAACATTTGAAAAAAAAAATTTAAACTTACCTAAACCCTTGTTGCTAGGCAGTCCTCATAATCTGCCTCTTCCTTTTCCGCGGCGTCTTCTGCTCCTCGGTGAGCGGCCCCGTTGTCTTCTGGGAACTGTGTGTGTTCCCAGAACACCACGGGGCCATTCACAGAGCGCCGTGCCACTCGTGCGTGCGCAGTAGGAAACTGGCAGTGAAGCCACAAGGCTCCGCTGCCTGTTTCCCTTACCTGGCGGTGCCGGGACCCGAGAGCCGAGGGATGGGTCGGCCTTGGGCGGCCGACATCGTGGGCACCCAGGACAGGTAAGTACTTATTTAAAGTCAGCAGCTACAGTGTTTGTAGCTGCTGATTTTTATTTATTTTTTTTTTACGGCCGGAATCCCGCTTTAAATATTTTTAAGGAAAAGAGCAATCAAACTATGCTCATAAGCACTGTGGTAGCGCTGTGGCTAACTCCTTTATGTCCAGGCGCTATTTTAAAATGGCACTTGAGAAATGTTTCTTAGGAACCATTTTAGAATACTTTGCTGACTTCAGCTGCAGTCATGAATCAGCCGTAATGATGAGGCTATCAGGTTATGACCAAAACCAATTTGCCTGGCTCCTGCTGCTGTAAATGTGGGGAGTAGTTTTAGTTTGGACAAAGACACAGGCAGGCTTCAGGGGTAGGAATAAGGTTAAGGCTATAGTTAGGTTAAGGTTTAGCTTGGCGTTAGCTATACATAAGATGGGTGATTTACTAAGGGCAAGTAGGCTGTTCACTTTAGAAAAGAATTCTCAGTTTTCATAGAAATGTTCTATTAGCTTAGTGAATGTGATGAAAATTCACATTGCAAAGAGTACCCAAGCATGTGCAAGTAAACTTTTTGCTTGCACATGAGTGGATGATGGAAGTCAGCAGAGCTTCACCTCATTTACTAAGAGAAATTCCCTTGCAAAGTGAACAGCTTATTTGCCTTTAGTAAAACACACCAAAAAATTTAAATAAGCCAATCTTGGGAAAGACTAAGGCACTCATTAACAGTCACACATAAGGGCAGTGCAAATAAAAGGGTTTTCTTTTTTATAGTGAGGGGCTTTTCTAATTATCAATACCCCATACCACAAATTCACACTTGGGTCATTTCTGTCTTGATAGTCAGGACAATGAAAGACATGATGGAGACATCATGGGTTAATGTGTAATAGACAATGGACGCAAGAGGGTGTGGTGGTCTGGTGGACACACATGTAGTTAGTTGTGATCAACCTAGACACAGGCAATTACAAACAAGCAATACACCATAGATCAAATTATCAAACAATGCACCGCACATGGTATTGTTTCACACTTTGTGATCATCTAAAAATACTGATCGATAGTGCAACCTATCAAAAAAGAGCAACAACCTTACATATGTTTAATCCTTCCCCACTCTATTGAAAATGGTGTGGAGTTTGGCTTAAAATAAGCCATATATTTATTCCAGGAGCCCATGTGTCTATTACGTCATGAGACAAAATACCTAAAGCAGTTCAAATCAACAGTCCTTCGTAACAAGTCTATTGTTTCAAACAGTTAGATGTAGATGTTATCAAATTTGCAAGCTTGAGCAACCAGAAAACAAACAGACACCTGCCAGATCTCCCCCATCATAAATACCTTAGCTGAAGTCTCTAGCAATATACATTTCTGTTTTGGTAGATTCAATAACTTCAGGGCATTTCATAACTCATGAAATAATAGCAGTATAGCCAGAATAAGGACACATTTGCCTCCAGTAGTTGATTTGTAAAGTTTTAAGTCCAAACACCCCTATCTTAAATCAAATTGGGAGCTAAAGGAACACATTATCCCTCCTAGGTAAAGTAGAAATCTGAAACCTGTCATATTTATATCCTTTTCAAACGTAATTCAACACCAGACAATAATATGCAAGTTAGCAGACTGTAACCTGTAGGTATCCCAAGATCTTAAAACCTATAGGAAACTGTATCTGGGACATGGTCATAAACACGACATCCCAGCAGCCACACCTTAGACCAAGAGATTGGTCAAGTAATTTCTGTCAACAACCCCCCTTGAGGTCCAGAAAAAGGGACTGCAACTACAGTTGACAGCTCTCGTTTTAACACCAAGTAACACCTGTGGAGTCGTATGAGAGCCATCTTGCTTGTTGATTTGGACTCTGGTTAACCAGGATATTGTTAAGTATTCTCACTCTCAACTGCTTTTTTTTTTTTTTTGGCTTGTTGTCTCTTTGTTTCTTAGTAATACCTTTTTTCTGTAAATATTTTGTTTGCACCATTTTTTACCTTTTCATTATTAAACCATTATTAAACATTCTGAAAAGTGTTAAAAGTGTTTGTAATGCCCTAACGCCTTTTTCTTCTACTGAATTGGTAATGGACAGGATCTTGGGTTAATTTTCATTTCAGTGTATTTTATTAGTATTCTATACCCTGCTCAATGAGACTTCTGTATTTTCTATGCCTAGTTAACAGACTTACTTACTGTACAGGATTGCGCTTTGAATGTGCTTGTTATACTGTACTGTGTACTATTTTTGCTTGCCCTGGAATCCTATTGATGGCAATATTTAATTTTTTCCTTATGTTTCTGGTTGTATCTGTTATGTATGCTTGCTTTAGTTTAATAAATACTATTTCTGATTTTTTTTAAAAAAAGATCCCTGTCTATTGAGGAGCGCTACTACATGGTAAGTCTCTGAATATACCTGTCTGTGGTGACAGTGTGTGTTACAGACGTTTATTTTAAAATTATAATTGTTATTGCTAATATTGTGAACGGGTGATAGGCCCAAAGCTATCTGGTGGCAGTTTGGGGTTTACAAGATTAATTTCTTAGTTAACTAAACCCAGTGACAATCACTCTTATGCCCTGTACACACGGTCGGATTTTCCGACGGAAAATGTGTGATAGGACCTTGTTGTCGGAAATTCTGACCGTGTGTGGGCTCCATCACACATTTTCCATCGGAATTTCCGACACACAAAGTTTGAGAGCTTGCTATAAAATTTTCCGACAACAAAATCTGTTGTCGGAAATTCCGATCGTGTGTACACAAATCCGACGCACAAAGTGCCACGCATGCTCAGAATAAATTAAGAGATGAATGCTATTGGCTACTGCCCCATTTATAGTGCCGACGTACGTGTTTTACGTCACTGCGTTCAGAACGATCGGATTTCCCGACAACTTTGTGTGACTGTGTGTATGCAAAACAAGTTTGAGCCAACATCCGTCAGAAAAAATCCATGGATTTTGTTGTCATAATGTCCGATCAATGTCCGACCGTGTGTACAGGGCATAAGTCTTTTGGCACTTAGATTGTGGTCCCGCAAGCTTGAAAATCTTTGTGCAGGGTTAGTGTCATTGTTGCGAATCGGTGGCAATGCGGTGTGAGGTTGACCAGGCAGTTGTCACAAGTTGGTGAAAAGGGCAATGGTCTGACTCTGTGTTATCTTAAGTAAACACTAAATTAATGTCATTTAGACATTATTCATTATTTAAAATCAGTGTTATGGCCATACCAAAAAAAAACATGTCTTTCAAAACACAGTGGTGTGCTTTACAAAAAAGCAAGATGCATATTGTAGCCCACATTTAATGAATGGCTAGTCCACTGTATGCAGTAGTACTGGGAAGTATAATTGAGAGAGGGTAGCGATATCCACTCTCCATTATAAATGGGTCCCTTACTTTGCTGAAGCACTGTATAAATGTTTTTAAATAAAATGCTTGTTTTCATTCCAGCAAAGGCTTCATGGCATTTGTCACGGTGGCTTTCCTGATTATGACAATGGACCATGCCTGTGCAAATGTGTGTCAAAATGACCACTTTTGGTCTCCACTGGAAGCCTGTTTGACAGAGTAACACCATAGCAGCAAAAAAGAAGGACAGACAAAGCATTGTCTCCTTATAAAAGGTGCCTGCACAAAGACCTCTAAGGCAGGATCACCAGGTATTAGTTAAAGAAAAGGTGGCAACTTAAAATATTTAAAACAATTTTCCAGATTAATTTACATTTTGAAGCTTATACAAGATTTTAGTGACCAGGTCCAAATGTTAGTACTGTGGGTTATGATTACAAAACATACTGTATTGCCCACTTCAGAAGGCCACTAGACCTATGCTATAGAGCTTTTGAGTATACTAAACTATACTAATTGCATTTCTAATGCAAGAACTAATGCAATCTCCCAAAACAGAGATAACACTAATCAACAGTAACATGTTCTATGACACTTTCCTTGTAATAAACTAGTCTAAAGCCTCGTACACACGGTACAATTGTTGGCAGGGGATTGTTGACAGACTGTTGTCCTAAAATCTTACCATTAATACGCTCCTTTTGACAATTGTTATCCAACTTTCAGCCAACAAATGTTGGATGACAGGCTAGTAAATTTTCAGCGAACAATGGTTTGACGTCAGATTTTCATATGGTCAGTACACAAATCCATCACACAAAAGTCGAAAGTAGAAACACGCATGATCGGAACCAAGGAATGAGCCAGAAGCGGTCAGTCTTGTAAACTAGCGGTCGTAATGGAAAATTAACATTCGTGACGCGGCAAATTGTGAAATATCGAAATGCAGCTCACATTCCCTTCTTCTTTAATGAGATAATAATGAAACTGATTTGCTGGTGATACTGATGGAGTTATGCCAAACATATTTTAAAAGGGATTTGTTTTCTAGTGATATCAAGAATATTATTATTATGCTTGTTCTTTGATTTTTTGGGCAAGTTACCACAACACCATTACCCCTGAGTTTTTAAGATCAAAGATACAACCATGTTAGCGTGCCTTGTTAATTTTACATTGTATTTTTTTATGTAAATGCCTACTCCCAAACTGTCATTTGAATTAAAACACATAGCCAAGTATTATTCTACACAATTTTTTTATGGTGCTGAAAAAAAATAACCCAAATTAAATTAGACATGCTATCTGAGATCCAAATACAAAGAACGTAACCAAAAAGTGCATTCCATGCATACAAAAATATAGAAAATATAACAAATAACATCATTATTCCAAAAAGAAAACAAAATAATAGAAATTAGTAAGTGGTGAAGGGGTTAAAACCCCCAGTCCAGCGGGGTTGTTGGGGTTCTTGTGGCTGGTATTGCATCGGACCGCCATGCTGCTGTGGTGGGTGGGGTGGCTGTGGCGTGTGGGTTGGCTGAGGAGGTGGTGGAGGTGAGGCCACAAAATCAGAAATGTGGGTGCTTTCTGAAATTTGGCCCCTCACCCCTTTGTTGAGGAGCTGCAGGACCTGCACACCTGCTCCTTTGCTCACCGGCCATCTGCCTTCATTTATTGGTTGTCACACACCCAAATGCGTCAGCCTCATCTGGGTCTGTCCAGATGGCAATAGTGGCCTGGCTGAGGAAGGCAACTGAGGCCTCCTCCAGATTCCTGCTCTTCCTGGCCCTTTTAGCAGAAGGGCGTAGGGGAGGGGTCTGGGACTCTGTCTGGCTGCTGGCTCCTCCAAACTGACACTTTCCTGTGTATGAAAATGGGACATAATTAGAATCTTTTTTTAGGGTTTGGTCATCAATCACACACAACTGTTGCAAATTGAATGTGGAGAAATAGAAAAGACTATCATTTTGACCCCAGCATTTTTCATTCTTGTTCAAATCATTTTTGGTCACTACTGTCTACTAATATGGAACCCACTTTGTTAAGGCAGAAATATTTTCACAATAACATCTAGTTATCATCACTGTATTTTTGGATACAAATATGTTCAACAATGCTATACCTGGGTCAAGCTTGGCTCCTCCACATCTTCATCCTGTGCATCAGGACCTGTGCGGACCTCAGGAGCTGTGGCCTCCGCATACGTTGAAGGGAGTGTAGACAGCGATGGCCTGGGTTCTGTCTGGTCTGTCAAAAACCGCAGGCTGTGCTAATACCACAGCCTGGGGACATATAGGTCATCTGCTGCTGCTCCAGATCTCTCAGAGTCCAGGACCTTGTTCAGCTCCTTTTTAAATGTAGTCCGAAGGTTGGCTATCTTTGGCTTTACGTAGCTGGTATCTGCCCTGGGGTACACAATACACAGGTTTGACCAACTCCACCAGTTTCTCCAAAGCTGCCTTCCTCAATATTTTATTGGAGTATTCTCTACTCTTCACCTTCCAGAGACAGGGCAGCTCCCGGTACAGGTCAATGAATTGGGGGAGAAATTCTGGAGAAGTAAATTTATCCATCATGATGATATGAGGCCTGCAAGACAGAACACAAGACAAACCATAATGTCTGGCTTCACCCATAAGCTGGTCCCACTATAGGTCTCAAGCTAAGCAGTATAGGCCACTAACCACCTATGCCCCAATTTTCAATTGTACCTTATTTTTCTACCTTCTTTGGTGCATTGGCGATCATTCATACTCCACACCATAATCATTTCTATGGCCGTTCCATCGACCATGCGTTCTAGCTTTACACACACTGCGCATGCGTCAAACTCCACTCTCAGAGCGTCATGACGCTGAGGCGTGACCATCTCTCTTCTGCATGCCACACACACACGGCGGAACATTCGGGAGAGATAACATGGCAGATTTGAAGGATTACAGCCAGCCCCGCGGTGGTGGAGCTCATAGGAGGTACAAAGCAACTCACATGAGCAAGGGTGAGATGGTGGAGATGGTGCGCATCCTAGAGAAGCACGATTACGACTGTAAGCTGCGCCATTACAAAAGGCCCGACAGCTGAAAGGACATCATTTTAGAGAAGGTCATCACCATTTTGCAGTGCGAATTTTCGGTGGAACGATCAAAGGACCAAATCCAAAAATGTTCTGATCTCAAACACCATGAACAAGACCAGATGGAGTACATACATCAGATCATAAAAAAGTAAGCAATATTTAGATCTAAACAATATGTATATGTGTAAATTAACTGTCTGTATATATTCTTTCTCCAAGTAGCTCTAGAGAATTCTATATAAGCTTTTCTAAACTCTTTGTATGACTTAGGATTACAAAGATGAAGGTAAATATAAAGCATATATGAACATTCTTATTTGGTCATGTTTTTGGACACTCCTTTTTTGTGAACTTATGGTTTTTTCTTCTTTCAACAGGGAGGCACAAAAAAAGGAGGCTCCAGCCAAGCCACCACAAGGGACGGAGGGAGGCTTCCCTTGCTCGGGCCCCAACAGGGGAGGCAAAAAGGCCATCTCCCCGCCCAAAAACGTAAGTGCCAACTTCAAAAACACTCAAATAGCCACCAACAGGGGTGTTTCTAGGTGGACCAAAGGCCATGGGCTTAGGGCAGAACGTAAGGGGTAAAGAACACTTTTGGTTGCTGCCTGGCCCATCAGTGCCCATTAATGTAGCCTTTCCAGTGTAAACATGGGTAGAGGAGAGGCCCCGGGGCTCCCAGTCACACAGAGACATGCCTGCTAGGATGGTCATCATATATCCTGTATCCCATAGGAGACAAGAGGGGTGAGGGGCAACTGCAGGATTTTTTCAATGTTGGCACTTGTCAAGTGTTTGCCTTCTGGAAAATGACATCATCTTCCCTTTTTTATGCATTCTTCACAGAAAAAAACCCACAGTGCAGCATGGTGGAGTCCACTAGTCAGGGACAAACATTGACATCAGAACAAGTGCAAGGTTGGTCAGCTAATGCAGCAAAATGGATGCTAGAAACAGATGTGACTTGGGGTGGCTTAATGAATGGTGTATTGTTTATTTTTAGAGGAAAGTGAGTGTGGTCAGCTCACCCAGGAGCCATGGGATCTGACTCCTGGACCCAGAAAAGACATTGCCATTGTGGACGTCAAATCCCCTAACGCCAGTCACAGTGAGTGCAAAGCGAACCAGAAGAGGAAGAAAGTATTCCGGAGCATCTTGTTTGCGCAAGTAAGTATTTTTGGAATCTTGCTTCAAATGTGTATACATGTAGAGTGTTTAGATGTCCAAACCAAACACCCACTCCCTCATTAGCAAAGTATGTAGTGCCTTAACATTAGCATGGAGAAGGAAAAGGTGGAAGGAGCTGGCAGTGTTGCTAGGTACCCGAGTTTGGGAGACCCAGGCACCAGGGCCAAGATTACATAGTAGTTGCAGTGTGTACATTCCTAGTAGTGTAGGTGTCTGAAGGGGAAGCAGGTTGCAAGCAACAATAGACTGGGTAGGTATTTCCTGAATTTGACTAGTAACTTGACCATAACTCACTATGTAGGGCCTCGTTCCCTCAACAGTTTTTACTGTTCTTACTAGGTCATGATCTTCCACAATGTACTATTGGCAGAATGAGTGCAGATATGTTGCATTGTTTGAAGGAACTGGAGCAAATCAAGGAACGAAGAATAAGAGATTTTGTGGACATGCTTGCCAAATTTTAATTTCATCTTGCCTGGTCTGAAGTTTATTGTTCCACTTGTTGGTTCCTGTTTGCCCTTACTACTTACCATGTTTTTATGACTTTTAAATGTGAAAGATTAGGGACAGAACTCAGTGTTACTAAACTCCACTTCTAGGTGCACCACCAGGTCCTGTTTTCTAGATTTTCCTCAGTCTAGAAACTACTGTGCGAATTACTAATAGTGAAAATGACAACATCACCTGTGCCAAATTCAAGAAATCTCGAAAACATGACCTGGGTTTGCATCTTGAGTAGGGATGAGCCGAACACCCCCCGGTTTGGTTCGCACCAGAACATACCGAACAGGCAAAAAAATTATTTTCCTGCGGCCTGCCCGGTTGCGTGCTCGGAAGGGTCTGGTATGGATTTTGGAGAGGACACCTACACCATCTTTTTTTTAATTTTGGCACAGGGTTCCCCTTAAAATCCATACCAGACCTGAAGAGTCTGGTATGGATTTTGGGGGGACCCCATGCCATTTTTTAAAAATAATTGGTGCAGGGTTCCCTTTAATTTCCATATCAGACCCGAAGGGCCTGGTATGGATTTTAGGGGGACCCCCACGCAATTTTTTTTTTCATTTTGGTTCGGGGTTCCCCTTAATATTCATACCAGACCCAAAGAGCCTGGTAATGGAATGGGGGGGATCCCATGCTCTTTTTTTCAATGAGTTTTATCTATAATGCCGAGACCCGACAATCCATTACAGCCGCGATCAGTTTTAAATGACAATTTTTCCTTTAGAAATGTCATTTTGCTGTGGTACTTATCTAAACATGGGAAAAATGTGACACTTTACAGGCATACTATAAAAACTACAATAACTTGCATATAAGCCTTTAAAATGAGCACTTTTGATTTTTCATATCAGTGTCCCATAGACTTTAATGGTGTTCCGGCGGCTTTCGAATTTTCCCCGAATACCGTATATTGTTCAGTGTTTGCAGAACATCCAAACAACCAAAGTTCGGCCCCAACTTATGCTTGGGCCGAACCGTTCGCTCATCCCTAATCTTGAGTTGGCAAACACTGCCCTAACTAATGTGAATTGTAACGTTTATGTGTTTTTTACAATCTAAAACCCAAAATTTGAAGATGCACACAGTGCAGTGTCAACATGTGCTATCTCCCATCACAGGTTATTAATGGACGTGTTTTGGGGGTGCAACCCCTTCCTCATAACTAAAGTAGCTCAGAGGAAGGGGTTGCAGCCCCGAAACACTTCCATTGATGGGAGATAGCACATGTTGACACACTTTGTTTTGGGGGTTTAGAAAAATAGATATTTGTAACTACACACATTTTAGACATGGGATCATAAGGGACATTTGATTGTTAGGCCTCTACGTGTACGTGGCTTCAAATTTTGGCTTTTAGAGGGGTGAGATCCCCATCCAAGGAAGGCAACATCCACACAGTCTTGGGATACTAATGTCTCATTTGGCCTTCACTTTACCAAACTTGAACTTTGTAAGTTACTAAGTTTGGGATGTGTATCTAATGTTTTAGAACATGCCTGTTTAGACACAAAAAGAAGAAATAATGCAAAACATACATGTTATACACCAAGATGTTGGTTTGTATTAAAACCTTAAAATGCACATGTGAATGTGCTTTGAGTAAAATGTTTTTTACTAAACAATGTGTGGCTTATTATTTCATTGCTCAATATGAGTGTATTTCATAAGTTGTTGTAGTTACAGTGACAATGTGCTCTTAAATGTGGACAACTCCTGCAATTTTTAGGCCTCCAAAAATTAAAGGAGTTGTAAAGGCATAATGTTTTTGAACTTCATGCATATATGACGTTCTGCACCGTGGACCGGATGGATCAGAAGTACAGGCTGTACTTCATAAAAAGGTAAGTTAAAAGAAAAAAAATGTAACTGACCAAAAATGAGGGGGAAGAGGTGGTCTTTCATTTAAGATGACCTCTCAAAAGTGGGTGGAATGCCTCTTTAAGTACAAAAATATTGTGTGTGTGTGTAGCAGACCCACAACACACCATAATAGTTAGCTGAAGAAGATATTGTCACCTCATGTAGCAATTATTGTACATTTGTTCTATAGGAGCAAGTGGTCAAAATAAAGCCCATTTGGGAACATAATAGACATATAAGAAACACTGACAACAGTAGTTGAAATGAAATGGGAGTTTATGATCTCCAAAAAAATATTAGAAATGATCAGCTACAATTTGCTGCCAAGCCACTGCCCCATACCCACAAAATAGTCAGGGTATTTCTGACGTAAATCTTGAGCAATTTGTGAGGGCAATCCAGCTCGGGATTTTCAATAGCCATCAGCACACCCACAGATGGACAAGCTCCAACCTCTTCAGCTGGGCCTGCCACTGCAGGGTCCACATCACTTGGCAGCGAGGCTAGGTAGCTGGTAGCATTCCTCCTTAAAATATTATGTAGAATACAGCAGCACAGGACCACATGGTTTATCTTATAGCATGCCAGGCTGGAGTCAAAAACAGCTTGAAACGACTCGATAAGATGCGAAAGGCATTTTCGACCACCCTTCTGGCACGAGAGAGTCTGTAATTGAAGATTCTCTGCTCTGGGGTGAGGTTCCTCATAGGAAATGGATTAATCAGATGTTCCCCCAGAGCTAAGGCCTCATCTGCCACAAAAACAAAATTCAGGCCCTCAACATTCTTCTTAGCAGGTGGCAAGTTAAAGGTGCCATTCTGGAGCCGCTTGTAGAACTCTGTCTGCATAATCACTCCTCCGTCAGAGTTGCGGCCGTTCTTCCCAACATCCAAATACAAGAACTCGTAGATGGCAGACACTACAGCTAGCATGACTATGCTGCAAAAGCCCTTATAGTTAAAATAATATGAGCCAGTTGGCTGGTAGTACAATCCGGACATGCTTGCCATCAATAGCACTACCACAGTTGGGAAAATCCCACTGATGATGGAACTGGGCTGCAACGTCCTGCCATTGTTCTGGGTCGGAAGGAAACTGTGGATTAAAAAGAGAAAAAATATATTACTACTTCTGCACATAACATTGCTATCAGATTTGACACAAACATGCTTAGCCAACATAAGGATACACTTAAATGAGTATTTAAAGACAAAAGTGGAAGGTCAACTTATCTGATTGGTCCCCCCTCTGGTGGCCCATTAGACAACATTTAGGAGGGGGAGGTAATGGGTAGATGTTTGGGACAGGTAACCCTCTCCACTTCCATGAGAGCTGTTTGCATAAATAATCAGTGATACTTTGGTCAGCCCTCCCTTACTTACACTGGCAGCCCAGTGGAAAGGTAAGAAGTGTCATAATCTAAAAAGCTGGATACACACTGTCCAAATTGCAGCCCCTTTTTTTACATTATGATGTAATCAATCAATATAATAGGAGACAAAAACTTAAGAAGTTTCAGTTTGTAGGTAATCGGGCAGGCCCTTGCACTACATGGTTTGGGGAATTTATACAGAAATTTGAACACAAAAGAGGGATAGTGTGTATGGATTTTGCAAAGTCAGCAGATTATTTGGATCTGTTGACATTTTTGGGGGGAGGGAGAGTTCCAAATGAGTTTAGGCCCAAAAAATGGCCTCTTGCACTCTGCCTGAATTTGAGGACAACAATAACATTTGTACACATTTTAGGGGTTGTTTAGGGTAAGCCCCAAAATGTAGCTGTCAAAAAACATTGTTAAGCTCCATGCACACTGAAGCTCATAAACGTCCGTTTTTTGTGAGTTTTTTTAACAGCCCATAAACTCCCCTCTATGTTATCCTATGTGTCCATGCACACATGGACGTTTTTGTACGTTTATCAGTGGAGTTTATGGGCTTTTTCTGAACACCCTAAAATCACGTTCAGGAGTTGTTTTTCTGGCCACAAAAAACGCCAAACGCTAATAAACACTGATAAACATCGATAAACACTCAAAAACGTGGCTCACCGGCGTTTTTTAAAGTTTTTGATCCATTGGGAAAAAAAACGCTAAAAACCGCTAACGTGGAAAAACGCTATTAAACGCTATTACAAAAACTTTTAAAAAATGTTGAAAGACTCACTGCAAAGCTACTGGTGTTTTTAAAACATTATTTTAACGTCCAGTGTGCATGGAGCCTAAAGTTACCGGGCTAGGTGTGTATGGACCCAGGATAGCATGCTGGGGAGGTTAGTGAAGGAAAATATGCATGTAGACTGAAAGCTTACAGCATGCATGAGGACAAAGAGGACATTCACAGCATATTACAATATTGATAATTATGTAATCAACAAATTATTAAAATACATTAGCAAACATAAATACATAGAATGTGATCTTAAAGGTAAAAACTTACCCTAATATAGTCCTTCTGCAGGACTTGAATTATGGCTGAGCAGGTCTCTGGAATAATGACTCCCAGAGCCTGGGGGGAGATCCCAGTTGTAATCTTGAGGTCCTGGAGACTTCTCCCCGTCGCCAAGTACTACAAGGTGGCTATGAGCCTTTACTCTGGAGTGATGCAAAGCCTTATATATATGTGTCCTGCTTCTTAATATAGGGGGGTCACCAACGCCAAGAGTTGGTGATAGCAGGGGTCTTTCATCTGGAGATAATTCCGAAAATCATCCAGTTTATTCTCCTGGAGCTCCATATGACTTATGGCATATGACTTAATTGGTCACGATTAAGCAACAAATTTTTGGTCCAAGAACTCCTCCTCCTGTTCCTGGACTGGACTTGGGTCAAAGCAATAACTCCTAGCCCAATAATCACGCGTTCTCTCCTCTGAATACGCAACATGGCTGGCAACATGGCACGACAAGTGCAAATCAACACTCACCAAGCTTCTTCTAACATGAAATTAGCAGAAGGAGCCCAAAGGGTGGCACTTGAGAAATGAACTTCCTGTTTATAGTCTCGTAGTACATCAAGTACGTCACTATATTGATGTTGTTGACCGACAATTTGTGTACCGTTAGAATGCAAGTCAAGATCCTGGCACACGCCCTTAAGACAAAAATCAGACGCTCGGTTGGCAAACAATCGTACCGTGTGTACAAGGCTTAAGTGTCTGTACTCCATATCTACGATTTTAATCTAATCTTAATCTAGCAAAAGAAAAAAAAGCACAACAACATAAATCTTTTGCTGACAATTTGTTTGTGTAGAAATAAAAAAGCACTTGATTTGTGTATTTATGATAAATACATAATCATAACACATTTTAAGTAGGGTAAGTCTCTTTCCTCTGAAACCTTAATTTATAAAATCTATTATAAACACAAGTGAAGCGCTGTTGCAGCATTTCTGAATAGTAAACAGTCACATAAAGAAACGGAATGTCATTATCAAACATCTGTTCAAAACAACACTGTGGGATAGATTTAGATAATAAAGTTCTGTTCAAGCAACAAATGAATAAAATTTAACTGCATATAATGGAAAGCAAAGATGTGTGCCATCCCAAAACATCCAAGCAGGCAACAGATTTCAATAATTTCCAATACATTCAATACATTTGCTGAACTGCTAAGTTGATGTTTGATTGGCTGCACCAGCTCTCACTTTGTTCAGTAAGGGAAAAGCCTGTTATTTGGACTGAAAATTCCTTTAAATTAACCAGTTCCCGACCGGCTCACATACATTTACTGCGGCACAATGGCACCACTGCATGAAGCCCCGTATATATATATAGGGTCCCTTTAAGAGCCACCAGAGGGGCGCACCTGCTGCACGGCGGGGGACCCGATGCACATGGCTGGCGGTCGCGATCGGCTCCGGCCACGCGCGCACAGGCACCAGCACAGGGAGTTGTGTGTGTAAACAACTCCCTGTGCTGTCAGAGAAGAGGAGACATGTCATTTGTTCCTACTATATAAGAACAGTGAAATGTCTCCTCTCCTACTCAGTCCTATCCCCATACAGTTATAACACATCTAGGGAACATACATTTAACCCCTTGATCACCCCCTAGTGTTAACCCCTATCCTACCAGTGTCATTTACACAGTAATCAGGGCATTTTTAAAGCACTGATCGCTGTATAAATGTCGATGGTGCCAAAAATGTGTCAAAAGTATTCGATCTGTCCGCCGCAATGTCGCAATACTGCAGAACACCGTCATTAATAGTAAAAAAAAAAAAAATTATAAAAATGCGATAAATCTTTCCCATAGTTTGTAGACGCTATAACTTTTGTGCAAACCAATCAATATACGCTTATTGCGATTTTTTTTTACCAAAAATATGTAGAAGAATATATATTGGCCTAAACTGATGAAGAAATTTGTTTTTTAAAAACATTTTTGGGGATATTTATTATAGCAAAAAGTAAAAAATATTGATTTTTTTTTTCAAAATTGTCGCTCTTTTTTTGTGTATAGCGCAAAAAATAAAAAACGCAGGGGTGATCAAATAGCACCAAAAGAAAGCTCTATTTGTGGGGAAAAAAAGGACATTTGGGCACAGCATTGCATGACCGCGCAATTACCAGTTAAAGAGGCGCAGTGCCAAATTATAAAAAGTGCTCTGGTCAGGAAGGGGGTAAAATCTTCCGAGGCTGAAGTGGTCAAAGACAAACCCAGAAAATAAGTGTGTGTTAGCCCCAGCCACACTTTCTGATATGACAAAACTTTGTGTTAACACAGTCAGCATTTGCAGAGACAGAAGATTTAAAATGTCATAAAGTAGATCAGGGAAAATGAAAGCTATTGGTCAGGATGTGCATATATGCCTGATAAGGACCATGCCACAGATCCATCGATGGGAGCTTGGAGATAAGTATGAAATGTGTTGTGTGTATTTGCTAAGTTTCAAGGGATGCATGGTGAGGTGTACTCTCTGTACACGATGCTATACATAACATGTTAAAGACAGCTACATTCTATTCACTATACTGTACATGACTTTTTTAAATTCTTTTGGAATACGATAAAAAAACACTACTTATTATAGTACTGTTCCTCTTAAAAATAAAGTTAAAACTAGACCAGATGAGAAAGAACATTATCAATTTGCTTTTCTTGAAGTGTAAAAGTGCATACTAAAGAGGATACCAGGGGAAATCCAGGGGGAAGTAAGTGAACAGAGTTTGAAAAACAAGATCAGCAGTTAGCCATGACTGTAGCTAGGTTGTTTTTTATTTTCCTTGCACGTGATTGAGTATTTTTACAAAGCAAAATTTCACAATTACTAAGCTTTGGGGAAATTCCCTTGCAAAGTGAACATCCTATTTGCCTTTAATAAATTAATTCCAATATCTCAAAGTTGTAAATGGTGTACCTCACAAACCAGGTTTTAAAAAATGACGGGGCACATTTAGGTTTTTATGAATATAATTAAAAAAAACACACTGGAAAAAATTGCATAATTGGCTAAAATAAATGCTTTCCAAAGATTTACCTCTCATCAGATCAGCTGAATAACTCAGTGACCTACTAATACAGTCCAAAAATAGAAATTAAAGGGTTACTTTACTAAAGGCAAACAGACTGTTTGCAAGGGAATTATCCCAAGAGCTTAGTAAATGAGGTGAAACTTTGCTGATTTCCATCATCCAATCATGTGCAAGCAAAAACACTAAACTCAGGGGAAACTGAACAGTGTTTGCTTTTAATAAATCAACCCCATATTGTTGACATAAGCCATCTTCCAGCTACATTTATAAGCAAGTCTAATCATTTCTATTCTTGTATTTAAAATAATCGTGGGGTTGATTTACTAAAACTGGAGAGGGCAAAATCTGGTGCAGCTCTGCACTGGAACAAATCAGCTTCTAGGTTTTATTGCCAAAGCTTAATTGAATAAGCTGAAGTTAGAAGCTGATTGGCTACCGTGCACAGCCGCGCCAAATTTTGCACTCTCCAGTGTTAGGAAATCAACCCCTGTATATGATGTGATGGTTTATATTGAGCTAAATACGTGTAAAAATTAGCTCAAAGACCTGATATTGCTGTAGACAGCAACATAGAGTACCAACATTGACATCTGCAAAACATTTTACATGACCAAACATATTCATGTGCATAACAATTTAGTAACACCTTTAGAATGATGATTACAAAGCAGCAGAGAATATAAAGAAAATGCTAAACTAGGACAGCTAGTATTTTCAGCAGTACCTATAAATGTCTGCATGAAAGTAATTGTAATTCATCACTGATTTAAAGCTAAATAAAAGTATTTTGTTCATATTCTATACTCAAAAAAGTAAACATTTATACGAGAAACAACATGATTTTTTTTTAAGACCTGCATTTAATAACAAAATTAATTTTTAAAGTAGCTGTACAAACAAAATATATTTTTTGTCAAATATCGTAGGACGACAAGTTTCAAGACATCAATGTCTTTAAAAGAAAATGGATTCAAAGAACATCTCTTGAAAATAATTAAAATACTTATGATAAAGGGTTTTATTTCCATATCATCTAGAAGGCAGATGGCAGATCATGGACAGAGCAGAGAGCTTCAAGTTTTCTTATGGGAATATCAAAAGCACCTTTAATCATGAAATCAGAATATTAGACTGTTTCACAAAATGATTTATGGAGACATTTGTCAGTCTGTTAATGAACTATAAACTGTCAATGTCTCTTCTGTAACATGAGTTTGAACCAGAGTTAGGACAAAAAAAAGACAGATCCTAAACTATTAATATATTTTTAAGCCGACTTTCCCTGCTTCTACCCAAATTGGTTCTTAGTTATTAAAATTGATTCACTAAAGGAAAAGAGACTTTCACTTTGCATGTACAGTAGCACTCAGAAAATTTCCCCAAAGCTTAGTGATTAGGCCAGACTCTGTTGTCTTCCATCATCAAATCAGGTGAAAGCAAAAATGTTTTTTTTTTCCTTGCATGTGATTGAGTATTGGTTAATTTCAACACATTCACAAGACTCTGGGAAAATATCCCTTGAGTGCAGATTCACTTGCAAAGTGAACAGCCTATTCACCTTTAGTAAGTCAAACCCAGTGAGCGTGTGTGTGGAATAGACATAATATTGTGAGCTTTTTTGGGGAATGGTGACTGATGTAATGGTTCTATTCACTCTTGATGCGTCTCCATCTTCTCAATCTTCTCCTTGCACCTGCTGTCACTATTTGAAAACACTGTAGCTGTGTGAGGGTCCACCCACATGCCACGTCATTCATTCACACAGTTTTGTGAATAGGCTACAAGTATTTTTTTGCAGCTGACGGCTTGACGGACAGACAGCTACACTGATAGCCGGCAGGAGCTGGACATTGCCCATGATCTGCTGATCATGGGTGCAATGCTTTACAGGGCACCTAAGAAAAAAAATAAGGAAAATTGTTATCCATACTTACCGTAATTTTCCTTTCCTGGATCCTCCCCATGTCAGCCTACTATGGGTCAGCTCCGCCCCCTCTGACCCCTCCAGGACCACCTCTTTTCTAGCCCATAAAAGGGCGGCTGCCTGTCCACACCAGTTTTTAAAAAAAACCCTGCCTCGTGACAGATAAACTGGGTGGGAATCCTCCGGCTGACATGGGGAGGATCCAGGAAAGGAAAATTACGGTAAGTATGGATAACAATTTTCCTTATTCCTGGACCTCCCCATATCAGCCTACTATGGGATGTACCAAGCAATATTAAGAAGGGAGGGAAGACAAAAAATAAAAAATAAGCCAAACCCTCAATGCAATGCTACTCAAAAAATTTTAATGGGCAACAGCCGCCATTATACTGTAGAGCCAAATGTTTCCTCAGACAGACAAGCCATATTAAGCTTGTAATGCCTAATAAAAAGGTGTTGGGCACGCTCCAGCTTGCTGCTCTGCAAACTACCTCAGGGGCGACCTTCGCGTATGCCCAGGATGCTGCCACACCCCTCGTCGAATGTGCTTTGATCTCTGAAGGAGGAGGAAGGCCCAGTATTTTGTATGCAATATGCATGGTCTTGACAAACCAGAAAGACAACTCTGGATGTTGCTGGCATACCCTTTTTAGGCCCCATTGGGAAAACCTACAGCTGATCTTGTTTGCCAAAGCTTTTAGTCCATTTCAGGTAGGTTGAAACCGCAGAGATCGGGTCTAACCTACTCCACTCATTATCAGCTGTATCCGCCGGAAAGGCTGGGAGAATGACCTCCCAGTTCATACGAAATTATGTGGCCACCTTAGGTAGAAAGATTGGTATCGGCCTAAGGACTATCTTGTCTGGGAGCACCAAACAATATGGTTCTTTAGATGAGAAGGCGCACAACTCGGAGTCTCTTCTGGCCGAGGCCACGGCTAGTAAAAAACAAAAACAAAAAAACTGTTAAAAGAAATAATGAACAAGAGAAAGCTTGATCAAAAACGGAGGAACCAGCAATGTTCCAAAGACTAGTGTTAAGTCCTCTTTTGGAAAAAAACTATTTCAATAGAGGTCTGATTTCTATGGCTGCCCCTAAAAAATCAGATCACCAATGGATGTAGAGCATATCTTGTACACGGCATAGCCAACAAGGCAGGGATTTGACCCTTCAGGGAATTATAAGCTAACCCTTGGAGACTACTCTGCAGAAACTCCAAAATGTTAGATACTGAAGGAGATCCAAGGTCCCAACCCCTATTCCAGATCCGTTGATAGGTTATATTCGTTCTGACAATCCTGTAATATGTCATTAACTTTATCCTCCTGCGGTTTCGGGTGTCGGGCCCTACTCTGCAGAAGGAGATTTTGACAAGGAGGCAGAGGGATTGGTGAGCCCAACTTTATCCTCCAAGCCAGAAGGAACCACAGCTCCCTGAGCCAGTAAGGTAGGACTACTATTGCTGTGATCCTTTCTTTCTGAATCTTCAGCAGGATTTTGAGAGCCAATGGAAGCGGTGGGAACACATACACCAAGGGGAAGTTCCGAGACCTGGACAGAGCACCCTGACCCAATGCCTGTGGATGCTAGGTCCGGGAGAAGAAGCAAGGCAGTTGACAATTCTCCAATGCCATAAGATCTATCGAAGGCTTCCCCAGACCCTGAAGATCTTGCGTAGGTACTTGGGGTTGAGGCCACATTTGTTGTGATCCCCAAAGCCTCGACTCAATCGATCTGCTAAAACATTGCCAGGCCCTGGGAGTTAAGATGCTGTAAGAGAACTGAGATTCTTCTCTGTGCAGAGGAAGATTGACATGCCACCTGAAGGAGAGGGTGACTTCTTGTGCCCCCTTGATGAGACACATAATCCACCGTAGTTTTGTTGTCCAAAAGAATCTTGACAGCTCGACCTTGCAACATACAGTAGGTGACCGCGATATTGTGTCAGTCTCGCCGCATTTCTCAGCGAGATTTGACACCTGTGAGCCCCGTCGCGGGAGCCAGCACCGAGATGGCTTACTCATCGGGAAAGGAAAACTTTTTTTCCTTTCGCGATAAGTGACAGGCAGTGCTGACAGCTATCTGGTATGAATCCTGAGGGGGGAACGCCACGCCAAATTTTAAATTAAAAACTGGCGTGGGTCCCCCCCGGGGGAATACCAGGCCCTTAGGTCTGGTATGGATTGTAAGGGGAACCCCCTACGCCAAAAAATCGGCGTGGGGGTCCCCCCAAAATCCATACCAGAACCCTTATCCGAGCACGCAGCCCGACCGGCCAGGAAAGGGGGTGGGGACGAGCGAGCACCCCCCCTCCTGAGCCGTACCAGGCCGCATGCCCTCAACATGGGGGGGTGAGTGCCTTGGGGGAGGGGGGTGCCCTGCGGCCCCCCTACCCCAAAGCACCTAGTCCCCATGTTGATGAGGACAAGGGCCTCTTCCCGACAACCCTGGCCGTTGGTTGTCGGGGTCTGCGGGCGGGGGGCTTATCGAAATCCAGGAGCCCCCCTTTAATAAGGGGGCCCCCAGATCCCAGCCCCCCACCCTATGTGAATGAGTATGGGGTACATGGTCACGCCCCCTTATGACGCCAGAGTCCCTGCGCATGCTGGGACCATGACGTCACAAGGGGGTGGGGTCACTGCCTATATAAATGGCTCCGCAGCTCGCACACAGCATTCCAGCTGGAGAGAGCGTCGTGTCAACATTGGAAGAAGAGAAGAAGAGAAGAAGCGGCGAGACAGCGGCAAGACAGCGGCAGCAGACCGGGCCCCTCCCTGGCAAAAGAGCTGGAAGAAGACAGCGGAGGGGCCCGGGAGAAGACAGCGGCGACAAGACAGCGGCAGCAGACCGGGCCCCTCGCTGGCAAAAGAGCTGGAAGAAGACAGCGGAGGGGCCCGGGAGAAGAAGCGACGAGACAGATCCCGGCCCCCCACCCTATGTGAATGAGTATGGGGTACATGGTACCCCTACCTATTTACCTAGGGAAAAAAGTGTCAATAAAAAAAAAAAAAACACAGTACACAGATTTTAAGAATAATTTATTAGGCAGCTCCGGGGTCTTCTTCCGACTTTGGAGGGTCTCCTTCCGACTTCTCCCGGTGTTCGGCCTCTTCTCCCGGGCCCCTCCGCTGTCTTCTTCCAGCTTTTGCCAGGGAGGGGCCCGGTCTGCTGCTGCTGTCTCGCCACTGTCTCGCCGATGTCTCGCTGTCTCACTGCTTCTTCTCTTCTTCTCTTCTTCCGATGTTGACACGACGCTCTCTCCGGCTGGAATGCTGTGTGCGAGCTGCGGAGCCATTTATATAGCCGGTGACCCCGCCCCCTTGTGACATAACGGTCCCAGCATGCGCAGGGTCTCTGGCGTCATAAGGGGGCGTGACCCCAGAGTCCCTGTGCATGCTGGGAACGTGACGTCACAAGGGGGCGGGGTCACCGCCTATATAAATGGCTCTGCAGCTCGCACACAGCATTCCAGCCGGAGAGAGCGTCGTGTCAACATCAGAAGAAGAGAAGAAGAGAAGACGCGGCAAGACAGCGAGACCGCGAGACAGCGGCAAGACAGCAGCAGCAGACCGGGCCCCTCCCTGGCAAAAGAGCTGGAAGAAGACAGCGGAGGGGCCCGGGAGAAGACAGCAGCGACAAGACAGCGGCAGCAGACCGGGCCCCTCGCAGGCAAAAGAGCTGGAAGAAGACAACGGAGGGGCCTGGGAGAAGAGGCCAAACACCGGGAGAAGTTGGAAGGAGACCGCCCGAAGTCGCAAGAAGACTGTGGCTGATAAAACCCCCAGAAGATACTGCATGGATTCCTTCAGCATCATAGAAGGCCTGGCCATCACTACTTTGTCCGAGACTGGATCCCCTGGACCTTCCTCTGAGGAAGAGAAACACAACCCTGATCCATGTTGAACTGTACTCCTAAAAACTTCAACATTTGGGTCAGATGCATCTGGCTCTTCCAAAAGTTGATCAACCAACCGAAACGAGTTAGTGTTTTGCAGGTGAATTCACATGAACTAGAAGGAGCTCATTTGAGGGACCCAGAAGTAGCATGTCATCTAGATAATGAAATATTTGCACTCCCTTGACTCTGAGAGTCGCAACGACACCAGACAGTGGCTCGTTCTCGAAGTCGTGCAGAGACCGAATGGGAGAGATTAAAAATGAAAATGAGAGCCTTCCACGGAAGGCCTGAGAAATCAATGGTGAGATGCCTCTTTGGAGACATGAAGATACGCATCCGCCAGATCGATAGAAATCATCCAGTCTCCTGACTCCAGAACCGAAACGATTGTTTCCAATGACTCCATTTTGAATGGTGGAACCTTCATGTAAGAATTCAGGACTTTGAGGTCAAAAACTGGTCCGAAACCCCCTGAAGCCTCTGGGACCAAAAACAGAGGGGAAACATACTCTTTAACCCAATTCGTGCCTTGGAACCGGAAGGATGGCCCTTGCTGCCAACAGCTCCCCTATATATCCTTGCAAACATTGACTCCTTTCCAAATCCATAGAAAGTCCAGTTTCTATGAACAAGGTCTGAGGGGGCCTTGTTCTGAACTCGAGACAATAACGTGATCGAATGACGGCTACAATCCAGGCATCATGTAATTTGTCTGCCCAAACCCCCCCTGAATTGGGCTAGTCTTGCTCCTACTTGAGAGGGTTAAGTAGAGACAGCTTCAGAAGGACTTATTTGAAGCCTTAGGCTCTGTCTCCACTACTGTGAGTTGTTGTGCGATCAGACACATGCAAAGTCGCATGACAAGTTAAAACCCATGTATTTCAATGGTCCCCGTTCTAATTGGTGCGACTTAAGTCGCAGCAACTCCAAAAATGGTTTTTGCACTACTTTGTTCCGACATCTGTGCCACTTGTTCTCACATGGTTTTCACAGGTCGAATGACATCGCATCACAAATCGCACAGCAAAGTCGCAGTGTAAATCGTGCGACTCTGGGGACGCAGCAGTGGAAACACAGCCCCAGGATCTTTGTTGGCCCTGGGCTTGGAAGATTTCTGGAAGGTTGAACCAGCTCCCCTCCACTGTCTGAAAAACTGTCTGTAAGCCCTGGCCTCTTTGAATCCTTCTTTGGATCCCTTGTTAAATCGAAAGGGCTGCTGTGTCTTAAAGAGCCATTATCTTTGCTGTCATCTTGACCTGGTCGACAGCCACTTCAGCCACAACTCTACAGCAATCTGCAAAAGAGAAGAACTGCCACTTCCCAGACTTTCATCCAAACAGCTATCCACCAGCTCTGCTACCCACACTCTAAGGCTGGATTCACACCCATGCACTCCCAGCGCATTCCAAAGAACCGCACCACAGAACGCGTTCCATAGGAGACCATGATAAACGGACGGTAGTGCAAATCCACAAAACGCAAAAAGCACCAAAAACGCACAGGTGTGAACCCAGCCCAAGTGCTGCTGCCCACAGGAGTGAGTGCTACTGCTGGTCTGCAGGCTGCTGTCCAAACTATACAACCTTTTTAGGTCTGCATTTATTTTGCGATCCATAGGATCCCTAAATGAGACAGAATACTCCAGCGGAAGCGTAATGTGGCGGGCGAATGTACGTAATGAAGCATCCACCTTAGGCATAGTGTCCCAAGGGGTACAGCTTTGATACTCCATTCTGCACATTGAGCTTCTTCTCAGGCCCCCCCCACTCATCGTCAATTACTTTTTTAATTTCAGAAATTAAATGGGAAGGAAAGTAACGATTTCTTTAAATACGGGTAGTATCTTTGCTGTTTATTTGGAGGCGACAATTCTTTCCTTAACAGCCTCCACCAAGGAGGGAAGCAGTGCAAAAATCAAATGTATGCGTTTCTGGGACCATCTCAGCCTCAGATAGATCCGAATCGCAATCGACTTCAGAGTTAAAATGCACTGAAAACACATGATCTGAATCTGCAGATAGTGAAAATACAGCAGGATGAGCAGGATTCCTTGAAACACTCTTTAACCCTTCCTTGACTGCGTGCTTAATGTAGGATTTAACCTGGCGTGCTTTCGCAGCATTGTCCTGAGCCGTCTGATGTCTTGACCTCTCTTGGCTTGGGTCCAAATGAGTAAAGTGAGGTAAGAGCGAGGGAGATCTGGAATGCTGTGACAACAGGCATCTATCCAGCTGCATGCGACTCTGAGATTTGTCACGTCTAGTCCCTTCTTTATTCTTTTGAGGCTGGAACACTGATTTGGAACCTCTTTGCGGGAGTTTATCTCGCAGTGGGCTCTTCTTTCTGTAAAATACAGAGGATGTGCTCTCTTTTTAAAAAAAATAAATAAATAACTACAATTAAAATAAACTTCTCCATCCAAATCTTCAGTGCTTAAGGCAGCTAGGCAGGCAGGCAAAATTCCCCAGTCCGAGAAGGTACAGGATAATAAAAATATTCTGACAATCAAGTAACACAGCAGAAAGTAATGAGGGACCTGGAAGGAGGCTTACCAGAGCAGAGCAGAGTAGCAGATTGATCAGCTGGAGACTGAGATCAGCCTAGAGGACAGAGGCTGCTGCAAATCAGCAGTGAGCATTCTGGTGTTTGCTAGACAACCCAAAGAGGAAGCTGCCTCTGACCTCATCTGCACAACTCTGAACTTCCTGAAAGGAATACATGTGGAGGCGGTGAACTACAAGACCCAGCGAGCCAAACCATGAACACACAAAAACATGAAAGGAGAGAGTGCCAGCACCTGCCTAAAGAAGGTATATACAGTCATTTATACTGCCAGTGACCTTTGCCAGTAATACACAGTCATTTATACTATACCATACAATCTCAGCACCACGGGAACACACCTCCTCAGGAGATTTACAGCCTATATGGGGGCGTCTTTTGAACCGGGAGAGGCTGAACCTGACAGGATGGATGGATGGATGGATGGATGGATGGATGGATGGATAAGAGAAAAAAAAAAACTTTAAAAGTCGTCCGGAGCGAGGACGAAAAAAGAACACTGGTGTGGGCAGACAGCCGCCCTTTTATGGGCTAGAAATGAGGTGGTCCTGGAGGGGTCAGAGGGGGGCGGAGCTGACCCATAGTAGGCTGACATGGGGAGGTCCAGGAAAAGTAAATGCACATTTTTATACCTGTAAAAAAAATATGCATTTCTTTTTTAATATATAAAAAGATAATAAATGAGAACCAAATCTGCAAATGTGCTTTAAATCTATGGGGGCACTAAATTTGGTGTTTAACTACTCCAATAATCTTCTACAAAAGACAAATTGAGCAACATATGATATTTTGATATGTGTTCTTCACTGAAGACTACTTATGTAGCCAATATTTGCATACTATTGCTAATCAAAAAAACTTAACATAAACTTTAAGTTACTGACAACTGTGTTTTTTGTAACAATGTACACTGGAAATGCTTATGCACAATATTGTATTATCTGTTCTTCATTATAGAAAGTTAAGTTTTATTTAATCACTCATTTAAGGCAGGTCTTTTTCAGAATGACAACTTCTGCTCATTCGAAGAGTTGCAGGCCACTTTTCCCCTCCCTTCCAGAATGCAATTCTACTACTGGTAGCTCAGACAGGCTGTCCGTGCTCAAGGAATGGCTACTGATTGGACTCTATCGCCTACACCTCTGTTTAAGTATATTCATTCTGTGGCAGACACAAAGGGCTTTCAAACTGTTACAGTATGTTACTACCCTCCTACCTAGAAGGTTACCTGTGCAATGCCAAAGATAAATGGGAGCAAGATGTGGGCCCATTGGAGGATGAACTCTGGGATAATGCCCTAGATTCTGTCATGTATAGCTTTCCTAATGCAGCTCAGAGGCTCTCACAACTTTACATTGTACTTCAAGCTCATTATACTCCTTTATGGTTGCATCGCATTTGCATGGGTATCTTACAAATCCCACTCTGTGCTAGGTATACCACTTGGACTGGAGACCTTGTTCACCTGATGTGGAGATGCTCTACACACCACCGCTACTGGACAGAGGTAGTAAACACTAAAAGTTCTGTATTTCATATCACAATCCCTCTTGAGCCCACCAGGTGTCTTTTGGGTATCCTGGATGACCTTCAGTTGACGGAGCTCCAGGTGGTAGCGGTGAACAGAGCCTTATTCCAGGCCATAAGCTTCCTTTGCAACTGTGGAAATCTCAGAGGACTCAAACCCACAAAGGATGGGTACTTAATATGAGGCATACCCTCGGCTGGAGAAACTAATCTTCCCCAGCACAGAAGGATCCTGAGTAAATTTGACAGGTTATGGGGGATTGGTTAGCCATGCCAGGCCTTGCTCCTGTGGAATTGGTTTTGGATAGGATCCTAGGCTAAGGAAGGGATAAGAGTAATGTATATTATGCCGATGTGCCTATTGTATGGTTATGTGCATGGGGGGAGCTTACTGCATTGTACCTTGTATTGTGCCTGACTTACTTGGAATTTTATCGCTGATCTGTAGTATGGTTGTATGTGCTTTGTCTGTTAGTAAGACTTAATAAACATTATCTCTAAATTAAAAAAAAGTTTTATTTAGAGGTAGGTTATGCTGCAGCATTAATGTTTACAGATTAATCTAAAAAAACAGAACAATGTAAATTTATTTTAGTATTTATTTGGTAGTGATTTCACAGTAAATAAGAACAATTAGTTATTAGGGAAAACAACAAAAAGGACTTTAAATATTTAAAAACGTCAAACTCAAAAGACATTTATCAACAAATGAGCTGTGTAAATAAATATTACAAACTTCTTTCACAGAATTCCTATTAGACTAATTATTTATATGAAGGATTTTTTTCATCTCTTATCTACAGTACCAGCTACTGGATTACAAATATTTAAAATAAAAATATAGTTTTAGTGTTCTACAGTGAACGAAAGGCAACAGACATGGAAACTTGTGTATACATTTGAGTTATGGTATTTTGAGGCTGATTAGCCATCATAATATTTCCTGCTAAATATTTTAACTTGAAATTTAACTTTTCATTTTTTTTAAAGAGGTCCTGCTAAATACTGTCTACAACAAAACAGACCACAAAATAATAACCTGATTATAATTTCAGGAAAACAATAACCCCTTCTGTAAAATTACTTCATATGTCTCTAACTGTGATATGTGGAGGACCTTGGAAGAATTTGAAAATTAGTCACATCTCCTCTGACATTATTAGAAAAAGTTGCCTAGTAGTTTCAGGAACAAAAACAAATGTAAAATATTATTTTGAAATATCTACACAATCAGCAAGAGTCTAGTAGACATCCCAGGTATGAGAAAGTTTGAAACACGAAATCATAAATTATAATATAATAAATAACTATAAATAATTATAAAAAATAATATCATAATACTAAAAATTATTCAATAATGTAATCAAATCAAAAACTGAAGTTTGCTCAGTCGCAGAATCGTCGCTTTCAATGTCTGATGACAAATTTCCCCACGAATCACTAGCGCTCAATTATGCAAGTGATTCTAATTCACTATCGCTGTTTTCTAGCTGTTCTAAAACCACTTTTGACATAAAGGGGCACTGTTTGGTTGCCATGGACAATCTCAAGTTTCCAGGCAGAAAGAACAGTATACATAATATAAAAGTGCATGCAGGGCACTGGACAAAGCACTAGGGACAAAAGGGAGATTAAATGATTTGATACAGTAATGTAATCTTACAGATTACAGTGTATTAAGTGTGTTATGATTTGTGTAAATTTTTGAATTTGCCACCGCGGGCTCTGCCCCATGCATTGCGATGCTCACAGGGAACGGAGCCCGGAACAGTGATACATCAGGTGGTTGATCCAGCGGAGAACTCTGCGGGGCGTCATCGCAGGATCCTGGGGACAATGTAAGTAAGCTGTACCAGAATACTGCAATGCAATCCTGAGTGTGGCTCGGTGGTTGCCGCTTTTGGTACTGAACATGAACCCCGAGCCATACTCGGGATTACCGCCAGGGAGGTTAAATCACACCCTAAATACTAAAGGGTATAAGGTCTGGCAGCAGCATGTAGGGGAGCACATGCTTGCTGCACTGTTGCCATGGTATGCTTTGCTAGTAAGGATAAACTGACAATTTTTGCTTGTTCATAGGTAAATGGCCAAATTAAATTGATGTTCAGCCGAAGATCCCCCTGTTCGGTTCGCACCAGAACATGCGAACAGGCAAAAAATTTGTGCGAACACCGTTAAAGTCTATGGGACTCGAACATGAATAATCGTTTTTTCGGGAGCAGTGATTTTAATAATGCTTAAAGTGAAACAATAAAAGTGTAATATTCCTTTAAATTTCGTACCTGGGGGGTGTCTATAGTATGCCTGTAAAGGGGCGCATGTTTCCCGTGTTTAGAACAGTCTGACAGGAAAATGACATTTCAAAGGAAAAAAAGTCATTTAAAAGTATTCGCGCGGCAATACAATAAAAGTTAATTGATAAAAACGGCATGGGATTTCCCCACAGAGGAACCCCAAACCAAAATTAAAAATAAAAATGGCGTGGGGTCCCCCTAAATTCCATACCAGGCCCTTCAGGTCTGGTATTGATATTAAGGGGAACCCCACGCCAAAATTTAAAAAAAAGGCGTGGGGGTCCCCCTCAAAATCCATACCAGGCCCTTCAGGTCTGGTATGGATTTTAAGGGGAACCCCCGCCAACATTTTTTAAAAAAATGGCGTGGGTCAACCCAAAAATCCATACCAGACCCTTATCCGAGCACACAACCTGGCAGGCCACAGGAAAAGAGGGGGGACGAGAGAGCACCCCCCTCCTGAACCGTACCAGGCCACATGCCCTCAACATTGGGAGGGTGCTTTGGGGTCCCTCCAAAGCACCTTGTCCCCATGTTGATGAGGACAAGGGCCTCATCCCCACAACCCTTGCCCGGTGGTTGTGGGGGTCTGTGGGCGGGGGGCTTATCGGAATATGGAAGCCCCCTTTAACAAGGAGACCCCCAGATCCCGCCCCCCCCTGTGTGAAATGGTAATGGGGTACAAAAGTACCCCTACCATTTCACAAAAAAAGTGTCAAAACTGTTAAAAATGACAAGAGACAGTTTTTGACAATTCCTTTATTTAAATGTTTCTTCTTTCCATCTTCTTGCTTCTATTTTCTTTCTTCTATATTCTTTTTTCTATCTTCTATCTACCTTCAGTTTCTTCTGCCATCTTTTTCTTCTTCTTCCTCCGATCCTCTGCTTCTTGCTCCAGTGTTCTCGTCCGGCATCTTCCTCCACGGCGTCTTCTTCCCTTCTTTGTTCTCAGGCTGCTCCGCATCCATGATGGGAGGCTCCCGCTGTGTGACGCTTCTCGTCTTCTGATGGTTCTTAAATAGCGGAGAGCAGGGCCACCTAGTGACCCCGCCCCCTCTGACGCACGGGGACTTCCCCGAGGCTTTCCCCATGACGTCAGAGGAGGCGGACAGGGAAGTCCCCGTCAAGTCCCCGTGCGTCAGAGGGGGGCGGGGTCACCAGGTGGCCCCACCCTCCGTTATTTAAGAACCGTCAGAAGGCAAGAAGCGTCACGCAGCGGGAGCCTCCCATCATGGATGCGGAGTGGCCCGAGAACGAAGAAGGGAAGAAGATGCCGCGGAGGAAGATGCCGGACAAGAACACCGGAGCAAGAAGCAGAGGATCGGAGGAAGAAGAAGATGGAGGAAGAAACCGAATGAAGAAGATAGAAGAAAGAAGGTAGAAGAAAGAAGATGTAAACAAGAAGCATTTAAATAAAGGAATTGTCAAAAACTGTCTCTTGTCATTTTTAACATTTCTGACACTTTTTTTGTGAAATGGTAGGGGTACTTTTGTACCCCCTTACCATTTCACACAGGGGGGACTGGGATCTGGGGGTCTCCTTGTTAAAGGGTGCTTCCAGATTCCAATAAGCACCCCGCCCGCAGACCCCCACAACCACCGGGCAAGGGTTGTGGGGATGAGGCCCTTGTCCTCATCAACATGGGGACAAGGTGCTTTGGGAGGACCCCAAAGCACCCTCCCAATGTTGAGGGCATGTGGTCTGGTACGGTTCAGGAGGGGGGGCGCTCTCTCGTCCCCCCCTCTTTTCCTGTGGCCTGCCAGGTTGTGTGCTCAGATAAGGGTCTGATATGGATTTTTGGGGGGACCCCATGCCATTTTTTTTTCAATTTTGGTGCTGGGTTCCCCTTAAAATCCACACCAGACCTGAAGGGTCTGGTATGAATTTTGAGGGGGACCCCCATGCCTTTTTTTTTAAAATTTTGCCACGGGGTTCCCCTTAATATCCATACCAGACCTGAAGGGCCTGGTATGGAATTTAGGGGGACTCCCACGCCATTTTTATTTTTAATTTTGGTTCGGGGTTCCCCTGTGGGGAAATCCCATGCCGTTTTTATCAATGAACTTTTATGTGTATTGTCGGACCGACAATTCATATAGCCGCAAGTACTTTTAAATTACTTTTTTTCCTTTGAAATGTCATTTTGCTGTCAGACTGTTCTAAGCACGGGAAACACATGCCCCTTTACAGGCATACTATAGAAACCCCCCTGGTATGAAATTTAAAGGAATATTATACTTTTATTGTTTCACTTTAAGCATTATTAAAATCACTGCTCCTGAAAAAATTATGACAATACCATGCATATAAGCCTTTAAAATTAGCACTTTTGATTTCTCCCATAGACTTTTAAAGGGTGTTCCACGGCTTTTGAATTTGCCGCGAACACCCCAAATTGTTCGCTGTTCGGCGAACTTGCGAACAGCTGATGTTCGAGTCAAATCTGCGTTCGACTCGAACTCGAAGCTCATCCCTACTCCAGAGGCAAGGGGAAGGGAAACATTTAGCAGGTATAACAGCTTCCCCTCAAGATGTGCATCACTGAATAGCATGATTGATAATAGATTTAAACAGTTTTTCTTTTTGTCTTTTTCTATTAAAAGACTTGTCAAAAAGTGTCAGTTTACTGTTTCATTTTTACCCCTCCAAATTGAGGGCTTTTGACGTGTTATGTTTCAAGACAGGTGGTACATGTTTGTCCACCCCTTTCCTGGCCAGCCAGGCTGCATGCTCAGATGAGAGTCTGATATGACTTTGGGGGAACCTCAATCTTTTTCTCCCTAGTTTTTTTGCATGTGGTTTCCCCTTGATATGCATACCAGATCCTCATCAAGGATAGGGGTCTGGTATGTATTATTAGGGGAATTATATGTAATTTTTTGGGGGGAGGTCTCCTATTAAGTAAGTGGCTGGGAGCTGTAATTTGCTGGCAAATTAAATAATTTTTTTTCTTTAACCACTTCAATACAGGGCACTTATACACCTTCCTGCCTAGACCAATTTTCAGCTTTCAGCGCTGTCGCAGTTTGAATGACTGTTGCGCGGTCATACAACACTGTACCCAAACTAAATTTTTATCATTTTGTTCCCATCTTCCCATCTTTTGGGCACTGATAAGGCGGCACTGACAGGCACTGATAAGGCGGCACCAATGAGGTGGCACCAATGAGCGGGCACTGACGATGGACACTGATATGCGGCACTGACTGGCACTGGTAGGCGGCACTGAAGGGTGGCACTGATATGCAGCACTGATGGGCATTGATAGGCGGCACTGATGGGCACTCATAGGTGGCACTTGGTGGCACTGGTCGGCACTGATGGGCACTGATAGGTGACACTGATGGGCACTGAAAGGCTGCAAAGATGGGTTCTTATGGGTGGCACTGATGGGCACTGATAGGCTGCACTGATGGGCACTGATGGGCACTGATAGGCAGCACTGATGGGCACTGATACGTGGCACTGATGAGCACTGATACACGGCACTGATAAGAGGCACTGATAGGCATCCCTGGTGGCACTGGCAGTGGTAGGCATTGTAAGTGGGCACTGATTGGCAGCTGCCTGGCCATTGATTGGCAGCTGCCTGGGCACAGATTAGTATTTCCCTGGGGGTCTAGGGGGCATACCTGGTGGTCCAGTGTGGATGGCCATTGTGGTGGTCCTGGGCGGCTTCCCAGGTGGTCCTGGGCGGCTTCCCTGGTGGTCCTGGGTGGGATCCGAGGGGGGCTGTGCTGATAAACAATCAGCACAGACCCCCCCTGTCAGGAGAGCAGCCAATCGGCTCTCCTCTTCTCGCGTCTGTCAGACGCGAGTGAGGAAAAGCCGATCACCGGCTCTTCCTATATACATTGTGATCAGCTGTGATGGGACATGGCTGATCACGTGGTAAAGAGTCTCCGTCAGAGACTCTTTACCTAGATCGGTGTTGTGGGGTGTCAGACTGATCGCCGCAATGCGCTCCCCTGGGGGCGCACAGCGGATCAATATCCTGCGGACATCATATGATGCCCAGTCGGGATATTGAAACTACTTTGCCACCGTCATTCTGCTATATGGTGGGCAGCAAGTGGTTAAATGTCAGTTTTGCTGAAGATGGTTGTATATATTGTACGGAAATATCACCTCACACGCAGGTTCAGGGCATCACCCATGCATGTTATTTAAATGAACTTTGAATTTAATTCACTGGAGTTCAGATTCAGTACCCAAACTTCAATAATGTTTTCTGAACCCACATCCTAATTTCTAGTAATGTGAGGTACAGAGAATAGGTTATTTGTAAACATTTGCTTTTTAAATGGAGATTAGCCTAAATTTACTTGTAAGAAGAGAATGGGTTTCAGAAATTAAACTGAGACTTTTTTTATAGAATAGGAGAGGGGGTAAAACCCCTATCAGGTTTTTTTTTTTTTTGTATCTGTTCACCTTTTCCTGTCTTTGAGACAATGCAGGAAATGACAGGAAATCTCTCCAAAGTAAATCGTAAATATAATTCCAGTTTTAGAGATTTGTCATAGAAACAGGTGTCCCCATTGGAGGATTTACTCTTATCTCTTGCTCTGTTGACGATTACAAAATGTGGATTTTCCCTCATGCTGTATCTCAGTGAGAAAAAGAGAGTGAAGCTCCCAAGCATGGACATACACATTAAACCGTAACTATCTGAATAACATAGTTAATAAATACCAAGGTTTCTCAACCATGGTTCCACCTTACTAGGGGTTCCTTGAGCAATAAGCAATTTCTGCCTCTCAGATAAGTTCCCACTGACACCATTGATCTTTTTAGCTATCTGCATGGGGTAATTCTTCCTAAAGACTGCAAGTGTAAGGAGCATTCTTCACACTGACCATCACACTAATGAGTTGTAGGTATAGTAATTTTTAGCAGGGTTTTCCTGAGACTGGGAAGTTATTTCAAGGGTTCCTCTATGTTGAAAAGATTGAGAAAGCTTGGTATAGACAACACAACATGTAAATCAAATTTGTGTTCATAGCAAAACACATTAGAGAAAATACACATAGACAAATACAACACACTTGTCATAGACACAAAGGTTTTAATTTAAGTGATAGAAACTTCAAAGAGTAGTAAACACCAGTAGTAAAAAACAATATTCATGACTGACATTCACCTTCAAAGCTTTAAATATGGTACTTCTCACTGACTTAAATCAATAGTTACATCTTCAAAGGCAATTAGTTTGGTAGTCATGTATAGAGTGAACTAAACTATAAATAATTATAACAAATAATAATATAATAATAATAAAAATTATTCAATAATGTAAAGAACAGTATATATAATATAAAACTGGATAAATCACTAGGGACAAAAGGGATGTGAAATAATGTGATACAGTAATGTAATCTGTAAGATTACAGTGTACTGTATGTGTAATGTGTTTTTAACTTTTTGAATTTGGCACCGTGCTCCATTCCCGTGTATCACAACGCTCGCAGGGAACGGAGTTCTGCACTGTGATAGATCCGGCAGAGGACACGGCTCGCACACACACAGCGGGAAGACATCGCAGGATCCTGGGGACAAGGTAAGTAACTTTGCCTGGATCCTGCGATGCGATCCCGAGTGTGGCTCGGGGTTACCGCTATTGGTAATGAAAATTCACTCCGAGCCACACTCGGGAATACCGTCAGGGAGGTTAAGTTATTGACCTGGAAAATGTTAGGACACATATTTCCCTTCATATAGGACTACTCTGACAATAGAGTATGAGAGTTTTTGTTTAGATTTATTATTTATCAGTATATAAACTGATATTTTTTCCTTTATAGGATTTTCATTATTTCTTAAAACCTTTATTTGACAAAAGGGGTCTTTATACAGGGTGCTTTCATAACTGTTGCTTCTGCAGACTAAAAGTCCAGATGAGGCTTCTGCTGAGAGAGAGAGAGAGAGAGAGAGAGAGAGAGAGAGAGAGAGAGAGAGAGAGAGAGATTGATTGTAAGTAAGCACTCACACCATCTGACACCAGAGATTAGTCAGGGTGGACTCCTGCAGAAGGCAGGTGGTGAGATGGAGCCGACAAAGTACTGATGTGGGAATTGTTGGGAGGAGCCACTACCCATAAAGAGGAATAAAAGAAAATAAGTATTCCTGAAAGTGTCAGTATCTGCACAGACTTCAGCTGGAGACTTCTCATACCTTCATGTAATCCATGATTTTTACCCTTTCCCCGTACAAATAGATAGATTGTGTGTATTAGTGTAGGCCTATACTATTACTATTACTATATGCCAATACATTTTTGTTATTGTGTTAAAGCTTTCACTCATGGTCGAAAAACTCTCATTTAACCCACATCATATCTTTGAGATATTAAATCTCAAATATAATAAACGGGTAACAGAAGGGTCCTTTAATTTTACACGGAACTTTGCGATTTTCTCCCTTGTACTCACTTTGAATGAGTTGGACCCTAATGGAATTGGCTCTTTTAAACTTAATTGAGGGAGCATATGAAATGAGGTTCTTTAACATGGGATCATCATATAAAATAAACGGTAACGTTTTATATATATATTAGATACAGTATATAATTCTTTGATGTAGCATGGCATTGTTTTTGCACTAGATATGTATACTTAAACTACTTGTTTGGCAGTTATAATATGGTCACCAAGGAGGAACCATCTAGATAGTATTGGTGATGATATCCGCAATGTAAGTACTTCAGGGTGGAGTAGGTCTTTTTTTAGGTTCTTTGTAAACTGGGTATCATTCAAAATCTAATATATTTTTTTTTACAATGGGAGGATGTATGCCAGCACTGAGGTATGCTTGATCTTGGGTTCACCTGTAAGATGGGGTTTTCCAATCTAAGTTTATTTAGAGGCTTTGAAATAAGCAAGGTTGAAGTAGCAGCCCTTCTTATAAATGGGAAGACACTTCAGTACTATGATATACATCTTGATGGATGTATAATCTGTAATTTTTAATATATTTAAATCATGGACAGTTAGATACCCCTACAGCCACATAATTACTAGTTTATTGGTAAAAAAAAAAATCTAGTGTCTACTTCCATTTCAGGGAGCTTAACCACTTGCTTACTTGGCACCTAAACCCCCCCTCCTGCCCAGACCAATTTTTAGCTTTCAGCGCTGCCACACTTTGAATGACAATTGTGCGGTCATGTTACACTGTACCCAAATGAAATTTTTATCATTTTTCCCCAAAAATAGAGCTTTCTTTTGGTGGCATCTGATCACCTCTGGGGTTTTTATTTTTTGTTAAAAAATGAAAAAGTTCAAAAATTTTAAATAAAAATACAAAACAGTTTTATATTTTGTTATAAAATTTTGCAAACAGGTAATTTTTCTCTTTCATTGATGTACGCTGATGAGGCTGCACTGATGGGCACTGTGAGGAGAGAAAAAAAATGATTACCGATCTTCTGTTTACATCATGTGATCAGTTGTTATTGGCTGATAGCTGATCACGTGGTAAGGGGCCGGGACCGGCCCCTTACTCTGATCTGTGATCACCCGAGTCTCATTGACCCGGTAATCACAGCAAGCATGAAGTGTGCAAAGGAGAGGACATCTATTGACGGTCTTCTGGCAATTTAGGTCCGTGCTGTAGCTGTCATTCGGCTATAGCGTGGACGGTGACAGGTTAATAATACATGTGTCCACTCAATGAAATTGGGGGAGAAGTGGTTTAACTTTAAACTGCATAGGGGGTTCTTTACTTTCAGAGCTGTTAGGATGTGGAACTTCCTTCCACAATTGGTGATTTCAGCGGGAACTGTCGATAGTTTCAAAAAAAGCTTAGATGGGCATCTTTTGGAACGCAATGTATAGGGATATGGGAACTGGTATTGACGTAAACACACACACCCTTAACTTTACCAACTATGTAACTATGTAATTTTGCCTTAATTGATATATAAAAGCTAAGACACACACACTCAAATACATACACACACATTTATATTTATATGTTTTTTTCTACAAAGGGTTAAAGTATTTTTTTAAACTGCATCCAGCTTCAAGGTCAATTAATTTTTATTTTTATTCTGTAAAACACTTTGACTGTAATTTTATTCTACTACCCAAATATAGCAGAGTTGAATTAAGCATTATAAATGATGCATCAAGTAATTAAAATTCAAGAGAATCAAGAAGATTATCCCTGTCTATATATTTAAGAGCTGGCCGTGAGTTGTTTTTTTTTTAAATGTTTTTTTTTATTAAAGACTCAGTGAAACACGCATGGTTTTCAATAAACATGACTAATAATAATGAGGTTTTATTGTTATTGAAGAAAAATATACAATGCAATTTCAATATGCATCTTTTGAATAGTACATTAAATAATTACGCAATTACTCAGTATTAATAAAACTTATATAAGCAACAATAATAATAATTAAACATCTATGTATTATTCAGAATAATCAGACACTCATGCTTTTCCAGTGACTGATTCAATTGAACAACTGGACTGGGATAAAAGCTGTTCTTTAGCCTAGATTTGTGGGCTTTTATTATCCTGTAACGCCTCAAAGTTCGCAGGGAAAATAACAAATGATGACTGACCAGGGTAAGAAGAACTCTTTACTTTATTTAATGCTCTGTTAATAGAGTGGGTTTCGGAAATGTTTTCAAAAGTGGGAAGCTACATACTAATTATTCTATGAGTCTCTATAATAAACTTTTTACTACCCAAATATAGCAGAGTTGAATTAAGCATTATAAATGATGCATCAAGTAATTAAAATTCAAGAGAATCAAGAAGATTATCCCTGTCTATATATTTAAGAGCTGGCCGTGAGTTTTTTTTTTAAATGTTTTTTTTTATTAAAGACTCAGTGAAACACGCATGGTTTTCAATAAACATGACTAATAATAATGAGGTTTTATTGTTATTGAAGAAAAATATACAATGCAATTTCAATATGCATCTTTTGAATAGTACATTAAATAATTACGCAATTACTCAGTATTAATAAAACTTATATAAGCAACAATAATAATAATTAAACATCTATGTATTATTCAGAATAATCAGACACTCATGCTTTTCCAGTGACTGATTCAATTGAACAACTGGACTGGGATAAAAGCTGTTCTTTAGCCTAGATTTGTGGGCTTTTATTATCCTGTAACGCCTCAAAGTTCGCAGGGAAAATAACAAATGATGACTGACCAGGGTAAGAAGAACTCTTTACTTTATTTAATGCTCTGTTAATAGAGTGGGTTTCGGAAATGTTTCAAAAGTGGGAAGCTACATACTAATTATTCTATGAGTCTCTATAATAAACTTTTGAAGTGACTTTTTATCCTCAGCTGCACTGCTGCTGTACCAAGCAGTGATGATGAAAGTGAGCACACTCTCTGTCATGCAGCGAGATTAGGGCTCTAATAATTTCTTTGTTATCTTTGTTATCTTGTATTCAAATGAACACAACATACAAATGTGTATTATCATGAGCCAAAAAAGGCTTCAGTGCACAACATACAATTAAATATTTACACAAGTCTTAGCAAGCTTTACATATAAGTTAGTGGATTTTCAATAATAATTTGTGCTAAAATATTTGATAGCTTCAAAAACCTTAAAGATTGTGACACTGACAAATATGACCACCCTAACCAATCATGTTACTTGATAATCTAACTGAAGAAATGTAATTACAATTTAGGAGCAGATGCTGATGGGCTCCAAGGAGACATGCTATGCTGTGTTATGCCATATTTAAAAGAATGAAAGGTCAGCATGATACAATGATATTTATGGTAAAAAAGCAGGAGTAGTATGGCGCTGCCCTTATGGAGACAAAATTTTTTTTTTTTTTTTTTTTTTTTTTTTGTTATGCCATATTTAAAAGAATGAAAGGTCAGCATGATACAATGATATTTATACCACTTTCCATAAACAAAACTATAACTTACGGGACTAGCATAGGGTTAAGGTGCAATACAAAAAAAAAAAAAAGAAAAGTCAAATGGCTATTGACCCTTTAAAAGAAAAGCATAGTTTAAAGAGTTACTAAACCCAGTAATATGAAAATATTTTTTTTACATTAAATTACTGCCACTATATACCTTTTTGGGTGATATGTATACCACGGTTACATGATAAACTGCACAGTTTCTTCAGTGCTGAGAGTTCAGGAAGGAGGTGTGATGTTAATATCATGTGACCTCGCTATCTCTGAGAACACATAACTGTTCTATCCAGCATAAAAGACACAACGGAGCATGTGCAGGTTGGCTACTCTGCCTGTGTTAGCTGGCCTTCCCCAGATAGACAGTGCAGGAGGGGAGGATCTATGCATACAGGATAAAACAGCCCTTTTACACAATGCAGAGGATTAACCCCTTAAGTTCCACAGTGAGTATAACAAGCATGCTATGCTGCATATACAGATTGATTTTTACTGTTGTGGGTTTAGTAACTTTAAGGTATGTTTAGGTGTGTATATGAAAATTTCTTCGACATATATATAGATTTTAAAAAATATTAGT
Organism: Aquarana catesbeiana; assembly: GCF_042186555.1. Lineage (NCBI taxonomy): Eukaryota > Metazoa > Chordata > Amphibia > Anura > Ranidae > Aquarana > Aquarana catesbeiana. Next base: position 370,142,767 of record NC_133325.1, read on the forward strand.
TTCTTGTATTGTTGTTAAAGTGGTTGTAAACTCTCCCCCAAAACTTTATCCCATCATCCTTTATCCCATAAATCAGCATAAAAAACCCTAATGAACACTGCTTGTAGAGGTCTCCTTACTCTTTATAATGACATCACACATGCTCACTTCTCCCCTGATTCACGGCATACTCTGTGTGCTTGTCAGTCCATTGATAGGACTCCCTGCGGCACAACACTCAAATCCTATGAGACTGAAGAATCATTCATTGCTTCCTCCTACACCCCATATGACCGTGTGACATTACATGGAGTGTAAACCTGGACATCGGACTGCATACTGCAGTGTTATCAGCTGCGGATGATAACACTGACACAGGCAAACATTACAAGGTCGGTACGAGTAAATACTGCTGAGTAAAACAAGTCGGCTATGAGCGGTGGAGAGCGGTTGCCATAGAAATGTTGGATCGAGAAGGAGGCTTAGTTAACAGTACATGAAGGACTACATGAAAGGGCAGAAATACACTCTACTGTGGATTCAGAAAACAATAACTAAGAAGGTGCTGCCTTACCCCTGGAAACATGATTTTTTAAAATTTCTTAAAACAGTAAGTAAATGAAAATCAGCATCAGAGTGGGAAAGTTTACTTCCTCTTTAATTGTATATTGCAAAATATAGCAAAACTATATAACATATAAAAGCTGTGTTTCCTGTTTGGAAGTTCAGCACAGTAAGGCTGCATTCACACTACAGTGTTTTGAGTTGCAGGCAGATCTGCCGAGGCTGATTGCAGAAGTCAGTGGACATACTGTAAGGTACCTGTGATAGGTAGTGTCCGAAGTGGAGCTTGTGTGAAGAGGATTCAGGCGGAAACTTAGTCAGGCGGATCAGGACGGCAACAGATCAGGCAAAGCGGTACACAATCGAAATCCAGAGATTGGTCAGGCAGGCAAAGGTCATACACGAGCTGGCAGTGAAGTACAAAATCAGCAGGCTAGAGAGTAGTCAGGAATTTGGGCAGAAGTTCAAACACAGTATTCAGAGTCACAAAGCAGTCAAAACACTCAGTAATCTAGTCCAAACAAATGGGCACTGAGAGATAGGAAGTGCTGCTATTTATGGGCTGCTTTGATTGTAGATTGTCCACAGCTGGCAGCAGGTGGGGCTAGTGAATCCAAGGTAATGCATCAAACTAAGAGAACGTAGCTATTACTCCAGAGCTCCTCTGTGGCACAACAAGTAAGACTGCAGCTGTGGGACCAGGAACATCCCAGTTCAAATACATCCAGGTACATGACAGGGCCCCCTCCCCAGTGGACCCCTCCAGGGGCCTAGCGGGGTTTAGTGGGAAAGGAGGCATGGAAGTCTCGAATAAGAGCAGGAGCATGCAAATCTTTGGCTGGGACCCAGGAATGGTCTGTGATGGGATATCCCTTCCAATGAACCAGATACCGTAGGCCACGACCCTGTCTTCTAGAATCAAGAATCTTAGAGACTTCAAACTCATTTTGTCCATCAACAAGAACAGGAGGAGGTAGCTGTTGCGTTCTGGAGTAGCGATTGAAAATTGCCTTTTTGAGGAGGGAAACGTGGAATATGGGGTGAATCCAGAGAGAGGAGAGAATCTCAACCGACAGTCTCATGTATTTGGTTGATAGCCAAACTCTGTCCCCCACCACATATGGAGGTATATGGCGTCTTCGTTTGTTGGAGAAAAGCACATACTTGCCTGCTGACTTCCATAGTAATAAGTGAATCCTTTTCCAATGTAGCAGAATATTTTTCACTCGCAGATCTGCTGCTGGTACACCAGAAGAAGGCTGAAGTAGGGGAAAAGTCTGAGGGTGATAGCCTAGGGCTGCATAGAATGGTGTGGTATGAAGAGCACTGTGCCAAAGGGAATTAATGGCGTACTCAGAAAAAGGCAAATACTCAGACCAGTTGGAGTGTAAGGCATTGACATAATGTCAAAGACAGGTTTCTAGGGTCTGCTTCATGCGTTCGGTTTGACCATCTGTTTAAGGGTGATGTGAGGTAGAGAGTGAGAGCATTATTCCCAGTTTCTTGCAGAATACTCTCCAGAATCAGGAAACAAACTGGGATCCATGGTCTGAGACGACATCGGTAGGTATACCATGATATCCCACAATATGGTAAAGGAAGAGGGTAGACAGTGCTTCTGCTGTAGGTAATCCTGGGAGTGGCACAAAATGAGACATTTTGGAAAAGCAATCCACTATGACCCATATAGCAGTCATGTCCTCGGACTTGGGTACGTTTGTAATGAAGTCCATAGTCAAATGGGTCCAAGGCTGGCGAGGTGCCGGAAGTGGATGTAACAGTCCAGTAGGCAACTTTATTAGCAGCAAAAGTTGGACAGGTAGCCACATAGTCAGTAACATCTCTTTTCATATGAGGCCACCAGACATGACGTTGCAAGGTCTTAAGAGTAATGGTGACACCAGGATGACTGGATAACACACCATGAGCCCAGAGGAGTACAGGTTTTCTGAGGCTAGGGGCTACAAACAGGCGACCTGATGGTATCTTCAAGCCTTGGGGAACACGATTCTGGGTTTCTTGTAACTGTTGGGAAAGAGCTGTAGAGATCTGTGCAACAATTTTGTGAGATGGGATTATATACTGCTCGATAGGTTGATCTTCTTCAGAGGTAGCAAACTGTCTGGAAAGAGCATCAGCTTTCTTGTTTTTATGCCCAGGAACATGAGAAAGAACAAAATTAAAACGGGAGAAAAACAAAGCCCATCGATCCTGACGCGAGTTCAAATGTCTTGCTGTCTGAAGATACAGCAGGTTTTTATGGTCAGTGAGGATAGAAAAAGGCTTGGGAGCCCCTTCCAGAAGATTTCACCATTCAGACGATGCCAATTTGATGGCTAGTAGTTCTCGATTCCCAACATCGTAATTCATCTCCGCTGGAGAAAACTTTCTAGAAAAAAATGCTACCTTTGTTTCTCCGACTCAGGTGGAGATGGCTTACTTCCATGGGTTCCAGGTGCCTGGGGTTCAACTGAGATTTCAGGTCCTGGACGAAAGTTAGGGGCCAAACGGTAAACTGGCCTAGGAAACTTGCGAGTTCTAAGCTGCTCTTGGCACCTTTCATGATACCGGACATCCACATGAACACACAGCTCTATGAATTTCTCAAGGTCTTCTGGGGAATCCTTATAGACGAATTCGTCCTTGATGCGATCTGTAAGACCTTTTCGTAAGGCTGCACGTAATGCCCTAGAGTCCCAATTAGTCTCAGCAGCCAGGGTACAGAACTCAATAGCATATTGTGCCAGTGACCTGGTACCTGGTACCTTGTTGCAGAAGCTCTATCTGCTTGCCAAATACAGTCTGGAGAGAAGCCAGAAATTTGTCAGCGTCTAGCAGCACAGGATCATTGCGTTCCAGGTAAGGAGAGACCCAGGCCAGGGCCTTCCCCTTTAACAAGGAAATTACAAAAGTCACTTTGGCAGACGAAGTGTTAAAAGTCCCAGGGTTGTTGTGGAAATGCAAACGACAAACATTTAAAAAGCCTCTGCAGTCCTCAGTATCACCACCAAATTTTTCAGGCAGGGGAAGTTTTGGGTGGTGCAGAAGAGGTGGATTGGATTGGAGCAGGAGTCTGGACCATTGCAGAAGGAACAGGCAAGCAAGATTTAAGCATAGTACAAAGTTCATCTAACTTGGCGTCCAGGGAAGAAAGATGCTGTTCATGAGCTCCAATCAATTGTCCCTGGTGTGAAATTGCCTTAATAATCTCAGCAGGATCCACTGCCATTGTAGCCCTTGTGGCCCGTTTTGTAATGTAAGGTACCTGTGATAGGTAGTGGAGCTTGTGTGCTGAGGATTCAGGTGAAAACTTAGTCAGGCAGATCAGGACGGCAACAGATCAGGCAAAGCGGTACACAATCGAAATCTAGAGATTGGTCAGGCATGCAAAGGTCATACACAAGTTGGCGGTGAAGTACAAAATCAGCAGGCTAGAGAGTAGTCAGGAATTCAGGCAGAAGTTCAAATACAGTATTCAGAGTCACAAAGCAGTCAAAACACCCAGGAAGCTAGTCCAAACAAACGGGCACTGAGAGATAGGAAGTGCTGCTATTTATGGGCTGCTTTGATTGTAGATTGTCCACAGCTGGCAGCAGGTGGGGCTAGTGAGTCTAAGGTAATGCATCAAACTAAGAGAATATAGCTACAACTCCAGGGCTCCTCTGTGGCACAACAAGTAAGACTGCAGCTCTGGGACCAGAAACATCCTGGTTCAAATACACCCAGGTACATGACACATCCCATGACAAAGAAAAAGGCTCTGAAGGTAATAAAGTGCCAGATTAAGGCAGGAGGTGAGTTATCACTGGCAACATGTCCAATATCTAGCGTATGTGAATCACAATCCATAGTGTTCCTTATGCCGCATACACACGATCGGACTTTACTTGGTCCGGCTTACTGGATTTCATCGGACAATTAGATCATGTGTGGGCTCCAGCGGACTTTGTTTTCTCAAAAGTTTGGACTTGAAACATGTTTCAAATTTATCCGATGGACTCGAGTCCAGTCGAAAAGTTCGCTCGTCTGTATGCTAGTCAGACGGACAAAAAACCGTCGCTAGGGCAGCTATTGGCTACTGGCTATGAACTTCCTTGTTTTAGTCTGGTCGTACGTCATCACGTACGAATCCGTCGGACTTTGGTTGATCGTGTGTAGGCAAGTCCGTTCATTCGTCCGTCGAAAAGTCCGCCGGGCAAAGTATGCCGTAAAGCACGGTCATGTGTACGCGGCATAAAGCTATAGGGAGACAGTCCGATATCAGTCCAAAGTCAACTAGGAGATCATTCACAGGCTTCTGCAGTAAAGTATTCAGTGCTTCAAACATCAGCTATTTATAGAACTAGACAAACATGGGGTTGGAGATCATTCGGGAGGCAGTACTGCACACATAAAATGAACTGAACAGGGGAAAGCAAAAATCAGTCAGGTCTGCTCACAAAACTTTGGTTGTCTGTGGTGAAATGGTGCACAACTGGATCCAACTCTGGATTGCTTGTTGTGTCTCCCTTTTTTAACAGGTGGTTTTGTAGGAGTGCAAAGTATGAGGTGGACTATGAGCCATAGGTGGCAGGCGATAGTCCCAATACCATTCAGGGAGATCTGTTGGGGATAAGTGTAAGTTTTTACAAAAAGAGGGTGTTCTCCTGGCATCCATAAAAGAAGCATAAGTTTCCCATTTACTCTGGGTTAACAGATTTAGGCATGCTCCTCACTCCGATGTTCTGTTTCCTGCCCCTATTGTCCAGGTCTTCTAAATGCCTATTTATGGCAATCAAATGAGCACAGTGAGATTCTGTGGCAGATTCTAGCCATGTCATAGCCCTGTCCCTTTTTCTGGCTTCTTTTTCAATAGTAGCCATTTTTTCAATTAACGCCAGTAGGTCAGACTTTAAATAAATTATGAAAAAGTGTTTTTAATATCTGCAGCTATCTTGGTCATATCTGCCAGGGTGAGTGAGTGGTCCAATACCTCAGTGTCTCTTACCAGCTCATCAAAGGCTGAGTGCGATCCCTTATAGACCTCATCCTCCCCTCCTGTCGGCTCCATCTTGCTCAGAGTTACACAGCTTATTTGGGGCTTGGATTTGAAGATCTCCTGTATATTGTGGGCTCCAGTGGTTGAGGAAGGACAGCATGAGCAGGAGTGGTACTTCACCAATATGCCCACGTCAAGTGAGTGGAAAGCCAGCGGATGTGTGAGTAGACTGTGGGTCTCATCGAGCTCTTATGTTAAGCCACTATCTCTGCCAAGTACCAAGCAACACACCCTCATGCAGTTCTAAACATGTGCAATGATTTGACAAATCCAAACTGCCTTTTAAAGTAATGTGTTAACATATGATCTTTTAAATAAAAAAATTGTATTGATCCAAATATTTGAACGTGTATGCTTCAAATCACATTATATCTTCCAAGCAAGACAGTATGAAATAAAAAAAAAAAAATGATTAGAAAAAATACACTTGTATGTAACTGTAATCCTACATAGCCAATACTTTCTCGGGCTCTGGTATTGCAACAAATCCCTAAATAATTGTGGCTAATTAACAATATACTGAATGATAATAAGACATGGGTTTTACTCCTAGATATGGTATATAATGAGTCATTTAAAAAAAATTTGAACTAATATTAAGGGAATCAGAGACGTGTAAAGGAAGAAGTTCCCTTTTTAAAAGCTTACGATGAAAATGCAGACAATATATTAGTTAAGGATATCAGGGGATTATACATAAAACCTCTCATTTGCATACACTTCTAGTTTAAATTTGTGATATTCAGACTCATTTTTATTGACTCATGAGCCATGCCAGGGGCCTGTTGATGGTAATAGACACCAATATATGGCCAATTTATGGTGGCTACAACACTGTGTTCTTGGCATTCACCGCTGGGTGCATATTGCCCTAAAAATTAACACTGCTCAGTGTACCATCAAGCCCCATCCAGTTAAAGCAGCTGTCAGCCTCTCATAGTTGTTTACAGGCTGCCAGAAGTGGGGATGGATAGTGCAAATGTACCTTCTACCCCTACCTACTAGCTGGAGTCTCATGAACCAGGGCCAAAGACCCTGTGGGCTTGACGCTTAATTGGATATGCCAATGCATTTATGAAGCTCTAAGTGGTTCTTGCTAATCCAACATAGCAGCTTAGCAAAGCAACACCAAATTCATGATGGTGGTTTAGAATGCACCTGCAGCTTCTGAAGATCCTTCAGCTAAGTAGTGGGGTCAACTTTTTGACGCTCAGTTTGTATGCAAACTGGTTGCTTTTTATGCAGAAGTTCGATAGCTGTGCAAATGACAGTACTCTTCAGTATAAAAAAATATAAACAGACCTAAATCCAACAACATATTGACCAAAGGAAAAATGAAGTGGTAAATTTTATGTACTTTTTGGATATAAATGGTTCTTTGTGGACTATGATTCTTACGTTTTACTATATAAGATTGGTTTACTATTGGTTAATCCCCCTACTCTATTGTAAATCTCTTCTGGAAACCACAATCTGATGATCAAAAGCTAAGGATATAGGTACAGTATCTTTGATTTCAAAATGCTCTTGATTTTTTTAAAATTCACACACATAGCAAGCAAAATTACATAGTTAACTGTATTTAATTGCCTTTAACTAGATAAGGTAGTTTAATTTTATAATAATTTAATTATAATTGTTTTAGGTTTCAAACAATGGAAAGACTAAATATACAATCCTATATTTCCTGGAATCTATTTGGGACATAACAACTTATTTTTATTTATTGGTAATGTTTATGCCTTGTGGTTTTCATCTTTTTGCAACTCCAACTTTATTTAGTCTATCTAAGTCTACACATATGTAACCATGATAACAATGCCACAGTATGTTCAAGAGTACAGTTTTGTTCTTCTGCCCCAGAACAAGGTATTGATTTCTGAACAAAGATCATGTAGTACTTAGGCTAGTATACCTAAATTAGTTTGAATATAAAGGTAACCCTCAAAAAAAGAGAAGAAGAACCGTAGTAAAACAACAATGGGCATGACTGTGTCTCCAAAGGTCCAACCTAGGCTGGAGACAAGAAATAAGAAGTGGCTATATATCCTCCAGTTTATTTATTGTAATAAAGAGAACATATACTTCCACCTGTCTAAATTACAGCATAAGTAGCAGGATTTAACACAGAGTGAGGAAAGAGACAGACACAATGCAGATAGTCTTCTACAAAGGTCCTCCAAGGCTGCCAGGAATCCTAGAAGGCCTCAAGTGTGTCCAGTAATGTAATAACATTTTTTTTTTTTATGTCAATGTTTGATAGCTTGGTATAGACCATTGCACTAGGCAAATCTGGCTTAACTGACCATTTAGCGATAGTTCATCAAGCTGATGCCAACAAACAGAGGTTTAGTTTATATTGCA